>NC_056465.1:19014230-19131673 GCF_008729295.1 Plectropomus leopardus
GACAAAGAATCAAAGGGGAAGTGAAAGCAACACTCAATGACATCTGAGAGCAGATGACTAAATATCAAATGACAGTTATCACACTGTATTAGGAAAAAATGCTAGGAGGTAACTGAATAGAGAAATGCCTACATCTACACCCCGATGTGTTTTAATATTTAATGATATCAACATTATCAACAGTAATCAGACTTCAGAAAATTGCGTTGAACTACAACCCCAAATCTTTGAGATTAATGTAGGGTTACTGTTTACACATCGAGCTGCTTTTACAAATATCGTCGATCGCTTTAATGTCAAGCTTTTTCAAATAGTTGCAGTTCTTTCAGTGTATAGATATAGTCTTAAATAAAAGCGATCTAGAGTAGACAGTCTTAAAGATGTGCAGACAGCAACAAAAACAGAGCGTCCTGTACCCGCGTTAGCATGATGCTAACATGGGTAGCTAGCTGGTTTGTCGTGGGTGTTTACCTTTATCGCTGCCTGGAGGTTTATATTGTCCGGGAATTTAGCTGCTGGCAGTGACATCGCTCTCCTCCGCAATGTATCGTGCCAAGAAACATGTACAACAGTGGCGATCGCGGCTGGACTTCATCCCGTTTGAACGTTTGGTGAGAGAATATGTACATAAACGTTACAGTTTAATCCCGTCCGCTAGCTTCTTCTTTCATGTGAGAGCGCTGACTTCCGCCACATGCACCGCTCCTCACTCAGCGTCCGATTGGACAAAACACCTGTCAATAATGCTATTCCGGAAGTGACTCCAGACGTAAACATATCCACGTGATGGCACACACAACTCTTTACTGCCTTTTACAGTCGCATAACACGAACTGGCTGAAAGGAGCAGCCAGCCCATATTTACAGCTTTGTTACAGCTGCACTGGTGCTTTAGAAACACTAAGACCATGTACAGAAACTGTATATTTTCAGTGGAATAAAGTAAGCTATATTTTTTTCTTTCCATCAGCACAAATGTTGACACCCTCCCCCTCCCTTGAAAAAAAAAAAGTCTTGAAAACAGTTGACACTTTTAAATCTCTAGCACCCTCTATAGTAAATGGATGGCATTTTTTTTTGGAGATCCTTTGTGTCTTTTTAGTTTATGTTCGAGTTCAAGCCTTTTTATATAATGACCAACAACCAGATGCGGAAAATATGGTAGTAAACTTTATTAAGGTACAGCTATATTACCATTGTGGAGTTCTGCATGCGTTACATTAACGCACACTTTGGACTTTTATTTTACACATTCCCATTTTTGCACACCTCTGCACAAAACTGTTCAGCTTTGTTATTCTGAAACAGTTACACTGTACATATTTGTCCCGTTATTGTACTTTTTTGAGTATCTCTGTCATATTTTTATTATTATTAATTATGCTCCCTCCTAATCAACCAATGCTGGTTATAGAACATGAAAATAAATACTCTTAAGATAAAGCCATAGATATCAGCACTATAAAATTATTTTCCACAGAGGGTCCATTCAAATCATAGCATTAAATTATAGCATTAAAAATTACCCAAAATTAAGAAACAATAGACTTGAAATATATACTATACTACACCCTACAACATTCATCTACATTTCTAAATCTAGATTTCATTTGGGTTCTGATTTGTGGGGGGAAAAAATCACAACTTGCAGGTGTTGATCCTTGAGTAACTGAGGCACTGTGTGACCCAAGCCAAGACTGCACAAAAACTTTGTGGACAGCCTCAGACTTTAAAAGGTCAAATGCAAAATAGCAGACCCCTATAAAACTAAAGAACATTTCAGGTTTCTACAATGTTCCTCCAACACAGTGTGTGAAACAGGTCCTTTTATTTCTCACTAAAAGGCAGAGCAGAGAACTGACGTCAGGCTTTGTTGGGGTTGGGGTTATTTCCAACTGTGTGTCACAAATAAAACTGTTCACACTCAACTTATTGCAAGTTATATTATATATTAAATTGTAATAACATGTTTAAATAGAATAGTAAACAAGATGCTGCCATTTGCACCTGAGACTTTTTTCTAAGACTGTGATTCTTGAACTTTTTGTCTTCTGAGTTTGTCCCTCTCCACAAATAGTTCTAGTGTCAGATACACTAATGTACTACTTCTCCTGTAATGCTTTTACCTATGTCCTCTTCTGATAATAACTATATAACTGCACCTGAACTTTGTGACCAGGCATGTATGTAAAGTGTAATTGCAGCTGTTAAAACAGAGGCAGATCAGGTGTACAGATGGCACATGACTAAATAACTGGCAATTGTCATGTGCAACACATTTTATTACTACATGTCTGAATGCTGAGAAATGCCAGTATATTTTTCTTCATTTACAAGGGAATCAAAGTATAAGCGTGTATACTTTTGTATCATGAGTGGTTGTTTTTTTTACTGTCTCTAAAGTAATTTGAGACTTGTTATAATTGTTTCGTTTAGTATTGTTGCTTAAGGGTGAGCATAACACAATAAAGAGCTATGAGTTACTAACTCTTAAACGAGTGCCAAAATACAAATCGACAAGAGACGAGAAATAAACTTGCATACTTATAGTGTAGGCTTATAACATGTCATGACCAGTCCCACGTGTTTTTTCACCCTTCTACTATGCATGTTTATTGCACTTTAACATATTCCTGTTTAACAATGTTTAAAGCCCTGTCTGTGGGGTAATATGGGATATTCTACCTATAAAATAACCCTTTCCAAAGTCCAAATAGATAAACTCTGAAGACTCCATGTCACCAAGCCAAAAAGGTTAATCAGCTTCTGATTTTGCATTTAAGCATCATTTTTTAGAAGTAACTATCAAATAATCTGCATGGAAAAGCATTGTTTTTTTGTTGTCTTGTTAGATCCTCTGTAGAGTAGCATGCCTGCCAAAACCCACCTAACTCCTGCCCCCTCTCTACAAAACTTTGCCTCTGACACACTCACCACACACCCTCCTTCATCCAACCAGAGCACCACAGAGGACTCAAACAACCAGAGGACTGATGTCCCCACCATGAGGGTCTTCATGTGCTTTGAAGATTCCTGTGAGCAGTTTGATGTCCTTCCACATCAGACTGTGGGGGCCATGAAGCAGATGATGAAGGTAATCAAAAGCTATAGCAGTTGCCCTGTGCCATCCCTGTTATCGGACCTTCTTTTCTGGACAAATTTTGACTGCATTTTGGAAGTGTGCCTGACGACGTGGACTTATCAGTGGAGGCAAAATAAAGTGTTTGTGGATTTATCACATTTTTTACTTGTAATTGTGAAATATTATGCATGACAAAAGTGTTATTGTCTATGTGGAAAAAAAAGCACTAATCTCTCATCACTGGAGACATCTTTTATTCAGCTCACATGGAAAACCAAATTAAGCTACAGACAATGAACATGGTCTATCAAGACCCAAAAGTTTCCTCACTGTCTCATTCTGCAGGATAAGTTTCTGGTCCAACTCTCAGATGACAAGCAGCAGCAGTACCTGGAGCTGAGCTTTGGCGGTGCAGTGCTGCAGGACAGCTGGGCTCTGTGCGACGTGGGCATCACAAGTGGCAGTGCCATCCGATGTCTGATAAAGGTATTAAAACATGAAAAGGGTTTAGAGATTTGGAGCTGTATTGGGATTTTCAGTAAATACTATCAGCTTATAATGATGCACATTGAGAGAGGATGCTGAAGTGCATCTTTGCCGTAGGCCTACACTTAAGAAGCTTTCCCCCTCTTAAAAATGCTTTACATAAACAGATGATTGCAGTGCAGTTTTGGCATTAAAATATGTGTTTTTGGTCAAAATCAAGACCCTTTTATGGGAGAAATTGGTTAACCTGCCACCACAACTTTTGAATCAGTTTAATAATGGCAGTAGTATTGCTTCCAACCTTTAGACTTACCAAATACTTGTTTTTTCTGTTTTTATGTCAGATCTATAAGTTGAGGGACCTGCAGTCACTTCAAAATATTCTTCATGTTTTTCCTTTAGAGTTGCTAAAATTAGCATCTTACTGCATACACATTCATTACTTGGGATTACTTCTCATCAAAGACGTGCTTGTTAGAGCGAGTGTATTTTATGTCAGACTGGTACACTAATATGGATCAAGATGTTCCCATGTGAGCTGCACCTCGGAGGGAGATGACTTTATGGTTGAGATCTTTAGTTTATCCCTGTTAGTCAGTTTATAGTGTTGGGACACATTCCAGGCTCATCACCAGGCAACCCTGTGTAAAAGCTGACAGTGGTAAGGATGTGTGCGTGTCCCTTTGTCATCGTTTAACATCCTCTCATAAAAGTGGTTGTTTTCTACCGGCCTTTTAGTGTTTTCGTCCCATTTCACTCTCGACTTTTTTATGTCTTGGTCTCAGTCATTTTGCTTTGACATTTCACATCTTTTTGCCCACTTTAATGGGTCACACACACTCCTTAAATGTGTACCTGTTTACATGTAAATCCTTTGCATGCAAGATGGTAAATCATGGAGAGAGCTTTTGCAAAAAGCACTCCATGCTCTGGATTTCCCTCAGAAAAGTTATTCAACAATTCAGTACTTATTGTTTATTTCATTATCAGAGTTGTAATACTCGAGATTCTCAGGCCACTTGTAAAAGATATTGCTCTCATCTCACATCATTTTTTTACTTGGCCTTTTCCTGGTCTAAGACAAAAAGGACTTGGGTTTTTATTTCAAGATTGGTCAAGACTTCAAATGCAGGGTCATCACTAAATTGCCTGTGCAGAAAAGGAGTGCTGAGATGGTTGAGTAGATTTCAGCTCTCTAGTGTTTGTTAGTATTTGTTTGTTCATAGAAAACAAAGGATGACTCCTGCTCATAAATTCACTTTCACATGCACACATACATACAGCGTATGGTAATTGAGGAGGAAAAAAGAAATCTTCATTTCTTTTCTGAAAGTGTTTTAATGGGAATGCGAATCCTTCAGATCAGTTTGAGGAGCGCCTTTGTTTGCATGTTCCACATTTTATCGTAAAGGAGTCAGGCAGTGTGGGACTGGCACTGGTGTGGTCTTGACCTGGTCTCGATCGAATGACTTGGTCTCAGTTTAGATCTTGACTGTAACACTGTTCATTATTTTTAAAAAATAAATTTAATGTGACTGTCCATAATGTCAACCACAGAATTGCAGCAAGCACCTCTTTACTTGTGTATTACTTTTACAATATAGATAAGAGTCAGAAAATGAAACAAATTAATAAATACAATCTAGTAAACAAATAAAAACAAAAATGTAAAACTGACTCATGATCCACTGACTTGAAATTCACATTTTAAAGTTTTAACTGACATCAGAGGGTTGTTTGTTTTCCAGAAAAGCACAGAAGTTTCATCTTGTGACTACAGTTACTCCTTTGCCCTACTAATTGGAAGGCCATTATTAATATTTTTCAGAGTGAACGACGGTCTGTAATGCGTGTGTTCAACGCTGTGACAGGAGAAACCTTACCAATCATGGGAAATGAGACTCTTCTGCATATGTCCGTTGCTAGATTGAAAACGTTGGTGTCCATACAAAGCGGCCTCCCTGTCAGTGTCTTCAGACTGAGCACACCTGCTGGTGTGCAACTCTACGACTGCAACCAACTGCATGACTACACCACTGAAGTGGGTATGGCCTGTTTTCTTTCTGTGCTGCAACTTGATTGGTGTATGTAACATCATAGTGAGTGCTGTGTGGCTCAATACTTGTGAATAATCAAATAACATTTTCATTGATTTCCTTGGCTTCTAAACAGCTAAATTACTCCAATCTGTGCTGTATGTTGGCTGGTATGAAGTGGATTTATAGCTTTTTCCTACAGTTTTTAACTATTTTAAAATAGAATAAACATTAAATATATTTCTATATCCATACCATTTTTATTAAACAAAGGCATAACTCTTCGTTTGGACACGTGGGATGGGTGGGTGGAGTTCCTCCAAGGTTGCCTCCTGGGCCACAGATTGACAGTCCAGAGCCACCTATCAGAGAAAAAGCCAGTAATGAGGTCAGAAATTCCCCTATATGATTAAAGATGTGACAGAACTGTTGTTGTGCAGCTTATCTATAGTAATGCAGTGTGCAATCTTACACACACAAATGTAAATCTTTCTTTTCCTGCTACAGGTTTCAGCTGCAGGTAGCACTCTACATTGCTGCCTCTTTAGGCCACCTGGATCTGGCAGGCTGGCTGCTGGAGAGGGGGACGCATGCTGAGGAACCAGTGGGAGTCCATCCATACCGCCAGTGGTGCTACCAAACTGCCCACCGAGACACTGGAAAGAGTCCCATCCACATAGCTGCAGAGAGCAGCCAGCTCCTCATCCTCAAACTCTTCATCACCAAGAACCCTTTGACTTTGGCTTGTTGGGACCCTGCAGGTCATGACCCTTTGAAAGTTGCCATTCAGTGTGGTCACAGGGATTGTGTGCGCTATTTAGCCAACAAGCTGTGCTCAGTAGTATCCCTGCCAAACATGTCCCTGCCCATGCGTATCTACCTCCAGATAAAACGCTGGGTGAGTTTGGGGCAGAAGAGGGCAGCCTCCAATCGATGCCTGTACACCAGCACTGCATTCAAAGCCAGGGTGGGAGACATCCTGCTAGTAGATGGTTTCAACCAGACGAATATGTCTTCCAAATCCAGGAAGGCTGTGATCAAACAAGGCAGGAGAATCAAGGCCAAAGCTTTGCAGCTCTTACCTCCCACCAACAACTTTCTTCCAGAGTCAAACCTCCCCAGCCTGCAGACAGTGAAACCTGGTGACTTTAAAGAGACGCAGAAAAGACGGAAACAAGCTGTAAAAAATAGAGAAGATGACCTAATGAATGAAATCATAAAGGATGACAGCAGCTCATGTAGGAACGTGTTTATACTCCCACCAATCAGAGAGAGCATACCAAGGCTGATGTTTATTGGTGCATCTCCGAAATCTTCCCATAATCTTACTGCATCTCTGGAATCCTTTCACCACAGTGGCCGAACACCAAGAGAAAATGCCATATACTGCTTGACTATAGCCAGGTCTCTATCCTTCGTATTATACTGTATGTTAATGTGCAATAAAAACACAATGTGACAGGTCTAATACATGTCATTAGGTCCACAGCAAAGGTCCAGAGAGGAAAAATTGGTTTTAATTAAATTATTAACGCCACACATTGTTTTCTGACAGTTACTTATTGCTAATTTAGTTTTCATGAAGATCTCTTTTCTTGCTGATTACATGACAGTTTTACTATGTGTAATGTTTGTTTCTCTTATACAGTACCTTCACAGAGAAGCCTTGGTTGAAGCAGCTGAGCATAGCACGCACCCTGATCAGGAAGCACGTCCTCACCATGGCCTGATACGCTCATTCAGATCTCAGCCTAATTGCTTGTGGAGCTTCCATCGACTTCCTTGGAAAACCGTCAACAAGAATTGTTCAGAGTGGCAACTCAGCAGTGTATCTCAGGCTCTCTGTATGTGCTTATCCAAATATCTTCCTTTTATTGCTTTTAACAGAAAGATAGATAGAAGTCATAGACATAGACAAATGCAGATTTTTTTAAACAAAAAGTGAAAAAGTTGATGAATTAGTTGTGTTTGACAAAAGTCTAAGGACAAGACTTGCATTTGAAATGACTTACCTTTTTGGAAAATCAAGAGCACTAACATGCTGCATCCTCTGCCCTCACTATCTGTGTAGGTGGACAGCTATGCAGCACGCTAAACACACTTCCAATGAAGGTTGAAGACAAAACCTGGCAGTTAAGATTTTTATTGGAAGCAACTTTGACACTGCAGATGCAGTTTTGGAGAACAAATTCAACAATACTGATTTTAAATCATAAGATGCTAGGATAACATAAATAAGAGTTACCAAAGGTAGTCTATTGTAAAAAAGATCTACAAATGCACTGAAATAAATAAATAAATGTGGAAAATAATGATGAGCTCAGAACACCATCATTAACTGTGCAGCCCTTTCTTTCTTTCTTCAATTAGTCCATCTGTTTAATAAAAGGCAATTGCCAACAAAAATGTCCTGCACATTGCAAAATTTATTATTAACGAGTGTCAAGAAAATTACCGGAAAATTGTATTTATTTTATTTTATATTAGCACTTTTTAGGCCATTTCTTGTTTGTTTGTTTTTTTTCTTTTTTGTGTTTTTTTTTTCTCTATACTTGTTAGCTAATACCTTGCTAATATTTGGGCCACATCACATTAAGTCGCTCATTGCCTTCTTTTTTTGTTATTAGAAATCAAGCCAATTTTGTCAGGTTCCAAAGGGTTTAACGACGAGATGCAAAAAATCACCACAAAGTCCGTGTGTCTTTCTCCTATGCAGGAAAGTTGTGGATTTTTGCATATTACTCATTACTCCAAAATGCTACAGTTGCAGTCTAAACTTTTAAAGAAAAAAATGTTTAAAGACGACTTAATGACTCGGAAATTTCCGAGCACACAAAGGCAGCATTTGTGGCACGGTGCGCAATCTCGTTTCAAATCTCGCGATGCTGCAAGCATAGCCGACCCGCTAGTAGTGCTGTTGCCCCACCAGTGCAGGGAACAACAAACGGAGAGCAGACATGCTGAACCGCCAGTGCACGTAGGATCCTGCATGGACTGGTTTGTCCCGAGTTTATTGAAGAGCATTAAGTTATGACGGGAAGCATGTTTAAAATAGAACCTGTCTTTGGTAATTGAGTCGCAGAAATCACAGAATCTGTAAAATCAGTTGAAGAGAAATACTTGAGCCAGCCGGGTCTGACAGACAGCGTGTGGGAATGGCAGCTCCCCGGCCGATTAAAGGCATCCTGAAAAACAAGAACAGCGGGACAAACGTCAAATCGCTGCCCGACGAAGTACCGGGAGAGGAACAAGCCCCTGTACTCTCGGAAGATGACCAACAGTAAGTTTGCTGCTTCGCTGTCGTGAGGCTGGTAGACAGGTAACGATAGCTAGCTTAACACTTGTTAGCCTCTGTAACGTTACTCCCCTCTCAGGCTAACTGTAACGTAAAAGTCAGCCCCTCTAGCTGTTAGCTGTTAATGTTAGTCAGCAGAGTGTGCTGTCTGTTTGGAAACTTTCTGGTTCTGTCTTGAAACAATAAAATCGGTTGTCCTCCCCCTGTATAATCTCGATAGTGTGTGTAACCAGGAGCAAACATTTCCCGCTAGGTTTCGTTTGTCAGGTTAGCTTGTTCGCTAGCCGGTAATGTCAGAGTCACGACAGATAACAAACATTGTTAAAACACAAAACTCTTAACGTCAACCTGCTGAACCTAGTGGTAATCATGAAAAAAATATTAACAACTTTAAATAATGACGACCTCTAGACAACAATGACCATAAAAGGGCAAATTAACACCAAACGCGCTGTCATGTCCTCTGTATAACTTATGGTTTCCTCTGTCAGTAGTTTGGTGCGCTAGTTTAGGGACTGTGCGTTATTTATGAGAGCTGAAGAGGTGGCGCTAAATGGAGATATGTTTGTCGATTTGGCCTTTTGGAGGGAAAATCATCTGTTAATGGTTGTGTTTTGTATTTATTTTTAATACCATCAGATTCCCAAAAGTGGGTTTGAAAAGTAGGTTCATTGTTTCTTTATAAGGATTCAATTCAATTCAATTCAAAAAACTTTATTTGTCCCCAGGGGGCAATTCAAGGCACACAGAGCAGCATGACAAGCAATAAGGTAAAGATGAAAGTAAGAAGGAGAGAAAAAATAGAAAAAAAGATAATTTAAATATTTGTGAATATACAGTATATAGGTGAATAAAGTAGAATAATAATAATAATAATGATAATAATAATAATAATAAGGTGCATGTAAAGGAGGTAGATATTGAATTTTTTGCTGATATCTGATGTGCTGATATAAAAACAACTTATTTGGGCGATAACCAATACTGATATTGATATATCCTCTTTTTGATGTTCGTGATCATCAATTCTCTTCTGTAGTGGAATTAACATGTTATTCATGTTGTAGTGGCCACCAGCAGATGGAGCCATGAAATACAATGTTTTTAGTGTATGTAATATTCATTCATTGTGCAAATTAAGAAAAACACCTCAACTTAGGGTTGATGTTTTAAACATGTTTACTTTGTCAGTTTAAAAAATGGTTTGTGATAACTGCAATCATCAGTGTGTCGGCAGATTCCGATATGTCATTTTAAAGCCAATATCTGCTGATACCAGTGATGTGCCGATATTATCGTGCATCACTATTTCTTTAAAAATCTCCTAAAACTACACCATTTATCATAAATAGAGACTGTTAAATATGGTTATTTGTAGTGGTCGTGTATTTCACCCCAGTCACTCAGGGAAGCTTAAGGAAAATATTTGTAGGTCTGAGGAGGGTCATGATACAGAAAAATACCTGAAGTCATACCCCAGCCACCCCCAAATGTGATAAATACAATACAGTCCCTTACCTCTGTGTATGTCAGTAAGTGTTTTTAACACCCAGCACAGTGTGAGCTTTCTGTAAATTATAAACATTGACTAAAGATTTGATTTTTTTGCAATAAAAAGACATGTAAAGACATGTATGACAAACAGTACATTGTGAAGTAAATTCACAGCATCAAGATCTAGACCAACTAAAAGCCACATTTTAGGGCTCTAAACTAAGGGACCCTCCTGGCTAAGGGTTTGTCAGTGTAGATTACATTCGATATTCAAGTTATAACAACAACGATAAAGAACTACTCATAAACAGTAAAATGAACCCAAACAGTGAACCCTATAAGTGCTGGAAGTTTCCATAAACTATTGATTTTGATGAACTTTAAGGAAATTACTCCCTGTGCATCAGAGGTGAGTTTCCTGATATTTATAGGAACTTATGATTCTCTGTATTATATGTTTTTACATGTTTATCCATCATACACACTCAAATTCAGTGTTTTTTCTTCTCCCTGACACTAAGGCGTTGTTGTATTAGCTCTTTGGCTGTTTTAACTGTGTACTTTTTTAATACCAGACGCAGGCTGTCACTGACAAAGAGAAAGCTTATAAATATCAGTCGTGTCCAGGTCTTCACTGTGCCCTTATTGTGTTCAATTTTGTTAGTTTTTGTGAGTTATTCTGTGCAAGTTTATATCTTGAATAATAATCTAAACTTTAAAATAACAATTTCATTTAGTTTCTTCACAGAAATGATTGAAATCAGAGACATAGGTCTGTTCCACCAGGTTGGGAGCAGTGTATCAATGTGTTTGCAAAGCCTTCAATTAAAAATGAGAAAATATGTGTTTTCAAATACTTTGACAGGCTATGTGAGTCACTAAGATCGAAATCAGTCTAAACCAGCATCAGGCAAAGCAGAGCTGAGTGTAACCAAAGTTATATTTCTGGCAACAAACGCTTGCTGTTATATGTGACACTGACAACTGTGTAACAGGCCCTCGCTGGCACTGAAGCAGCAGCAGTCAGAGTCGAGAGAGGCAGCAGTCAGTGATAAACAAGATTACTCTGATCTGATAATCTTACACCCACCTCTTTTTAAGTGCTCCTACAAACATCTCATAAGACTGTGGTTGTATATTCACTTTTACCATTATAAATGATGTGAAATCCCCTACTTCCTGAACACATCTCCAGTGTCCTTTATTTAGTCAAGGCATCATTCAGATCAGAAATAAGTAACTTGCTTTGCTTGGGGGCCACAAGCAGCAGCCCCATACATGTCTCTAGGATTTTAGGAGGTTTCAAGGATTTTGGTATATTTCTAGAATTTTAGGACATTTCTAGGATTTTAGATTGTTTATCATTAATGGGATTTCTCCACTTGACCTTTTCTTTGATAAACAAACACTATTTTTATGCTGTTTTATGCACTCTGGCACCTTATTCTAAAAGTACAAAAATAATTCCTAGTGTTAATCAATTTGTTTTCATTGTGAATTAGAAAATGGTTGGGGGGTCCACCTGGCACTCTATCGGGGGCCAGATTTGGCCTGTGGGCCGTAAATTGAGTATCAGGGGACATCTGACCTTTCTTGGTATATATTCCATCCTGATGTTAGCCAGGATGATAGTTTGGCCCGCCCCACTTGCAGTAGAGGACGCCTGACTAAAATATCAAGCGTGTTCGATGGCAATGTGGATGCCTGAGATGAGGTCAAGAACATTACAGGGGAAGTAAATTTGGGTCTGCCAACAGTCTGTCAGTTTAGGGGAGTGACTAGGGCTGACATGCAGATTGTGAAAACTCACCTGGGACTGCTAAATCAGCTGTTCTGCTGTCTAATAGGTGCTCGGCCTCGGGCCAGAGTGACAACAGTTTGTGGTTGGTGTCTTTTTCTGGAGCCTTGCCTCCCGCCTATACATTGATATCATTCACGCTGACACTTTGGCCGTGGCAGTGAGACATAACGCTCAGATCACCCGTCGTGGTGCTCTGCTCTCCCACAGCCACCTCTCAGTCTCTCCTCTGCCCCCAGGAGGCTCTGGACATGCAGGACTCTCTGAGTAATGCTGTGCTGCTAAGTAAAGGAGATTTGCTGACATTTTGCCACGGCCTGATTGGTAAAAATAATACAAAAAAAAAACCAAACAAACACAAAACCTGCTAAAAATCAGCATTACTTAGTATCATTTGAATAGCTGTGGGTTTATGAAATTGTGAAAAAACACATTGCTGGATATTTTTAGCCATGTTTGTCATCTACAAACAGACCTTTGAGTAATTGGATTAAAAATGCCAGAGGTGAAAATGTACGAGTCTGCACTGGAAGTCGTCTAATGCTTAATGCGTTGCTGGTTCAAAAACCATCAGAGCACAAGGCACATCTGCTGCTTTAGGTAACAATAAAACGAGGGATATAGAAAAAAAAAAATCATGACATTGTTGACCAAATACCTTGATAATGATATTTTGACAATAAGGTAGGATTGGTGCTTTGACTAAATATTTACAAGATTTGTACAATGACCAAGTGGAAAAAGGCAAATAATAGAACAGCTAGAAAAGTGTGGTAGCGTTATAAATTACATTACTTTAACGTAATGCAGGAATCATCCAAGGAAAAGACAACACTTGGGCTATTATGATTTAGTCCCATATCATGATAGGGATATAATATCAGTACACAACATGAAACTATAAATAAAAAAAAACACTATTTGTTGTCAAAAACGGGATTTACAATACATTGTTGTGATAAAGTCTAAGAATTAAAAACACAAGAAGAAGATAACATAAGAAGCAGACTTTTAAGGCTTTACATGAATTAAAATTGGTCTGATTTACAGTCAGGATGATGAATTGATACCGCCCACCTGCCAAATGCTGCTAAATCTTTGATGCGAGCTGGAGAGCCTGCCCACTGGAACAGTTGGCTCACGCAGCATCATCAACTGAATCTATTAGTGGAATCATATTTATATTTTAATCCCTTTCAGATTAGCATGCATGATACAAGGTATAGTGTACAGTATTTAAAAAAAAACCCCAAACAACACCAAAAAGCATTGTGGTTATATTTTCCTTATGTCAGTTACTTTTGAGGGTAACCAGCCATTCTTCGGTTTGGTAAAGTTAAATTAACTAGCAGGTCTAGACATCAGCACCAGTCCTCTCTGAGCTGCAGCGTGAGAAATTAGGCCATTGGACGGCATTCCAGTCCCAACAGTGAATCGAGCTTTTTCTGTGTTGATACAAAAATAGTCTCTCTTTGAGTGACGAGGAAGTGGAGTCAAAAGAGTTTTCTGGAAGTATCCTGTGTGCAGCCAAGCACCAAATCCACCGAGAAGAACAAGGGCCAACCGTGCCGTGCCAAGCTGCCAGTGTCAGCTCTGAGTTTAAAGCAAATACACACTTAATCAGTCTGTATGCTTACAGAGCGCTCATGCTTTCAAATCTGTACATAAACCTATGCTGACATTTTATTTGCATACATATTTTTTAAAATTTCTTTCTTTGATTTTAATGATTTCATTAGATTTTATCAGCGCTTTGCATTTGCCAAATGTCGTTGAAATGACACTTTTTTGATAAAACAATGACCCTCCACTGTTATCCTCAGTCCAGTATGCTTAAACTTTGGCAGCTCTTGCCTGCACTGGCTTCCTGCATGCTAGAAAATTCTCTTGAAGCGATCCTTTTTTATTTTCCACAGAAAAACTAAAGATTGGCAAGCTTTATAGCTGCCATTGTTCAGCCCAGCAGTGCTCCTACTGAGCTTGACAACAGCATCAACGTGTTTTTCTTATCTGCCTTAATTGTGTTGAATAAGTCAGATTGCCTTCCCTGAAGATATCCTGAACTAGCTCTACAAATTTGATCAAACACCTGTTCATGTTTAAACAACTCAGCGTCCCTCCATGGATTTATAGGGAAAATGTGGACGTGAGAAAACTTGTTTATCACCTCTAAGATAGTGAAGAGACCCAAAACCTGCAGACATCAACGTAACTAAAGCTTAGTAGGGCGTCGTAAGACCTTGGTTACTTTTTTTTTCTTTTTTTTTTTTTTTTTTTTAACCCATTAGAGCCGTCACTTTTGTTACCTCTTCAATCAGCCACTATTATTTAGTTAACAGTGATGTATGGGCCGCACACCGATCATATATAATTCATGGATGCTTCCATGAAACTGAATCTCTCCTTCACTGTCTTGCCAGCCGTATCCTGACTGTGTGATGGACAGTTTGACTGGCAGGCAGCGAATCTGTGACTTTCCATAATGTGGATAGAAAAATACCACTCAGACATTTTACCCTCCTGTGTAAAGGTCAGTGGAGGTCAGCTGTGGGCTCAGTTAACCCTTGAAAACCTGGATCGACATCAGTTTACCAGTGCTGCGTTCAGAAGCCTATCACAGGCTATTTGACCATTTTGAACCTGAGAAAATTGGTTTTGAAAACATCAGGGAAAGAGGTTAGGATCGACTGGGCAAGAAATGTCCCGCGATTGCCAGAAATTAGTGGGTGACACTAGTTACCTAAAAATGGACTTTAAAAAAGAGGGAAGGATTATTTAAAAAAATGATCCAAACAATAAAGAAAAATGTCCAGAAAATATATATTTATAATCATAATAATTTACATTACATAAAAAATAAACTAAAATATATAAAATAAGCACTTTTTTTTAATGTCAGCACTTTTTTTAGGTGGATTTTCTTGTTTGTTTTTGGCCTTTTCCCCAGTTATTTTCAGAATTAAATTTTTGTGTAACTTTTTTTTTTGGGGGGGGGGGGCATATCTTATTAAGTTGCTTATTGCCTTCTCCCCATTTATTTGAAAGAAATCAAACCAGTTTGCTCAGGTTTCGAAGGGTTAATGAATATAATTCCTGTCTTGATGAGAAATCCGAAGTCAGAGTCAACATGTGTCTGAGCTCTTCTGGTCTGCAATGAGACGAAGCAATAACCGCTTTATGACATGGCAGTAAAACTCATTATTTCCCTCTGTATTATCGCCTGTGTTCCTGATACAGAGGTTTGTAGTGTCATAACACCTATGAGTGTAATTTTGTTAAAATGAAACATTTGATCTTTGAAATCATATGTTGATGTAGCTGCACTTATTTTGCCCTATTTGCCCAGTTTTAGGGAAAGGAATTATTAAAAGTTTATTGATACCAATGTCAACACTTCTGCTTATCAGTCTGATTCTTTATTGGTCCCCTGATTGATTCTTCAAAAAATACGCCTACACAGATTTTTCAATGTCAGTGCAACTGTTTTATTATCACTGAGTCTGAACACGCTGTAAAAACACAAAAAAACACTCATGTTGTCATCTAAAACACATGAAATGAGAAAATATTAAGACAGCCCTCATCTTCATTTAGGTTTTCTTTATTAGTTAAAGAAAAAAACGTGGTAAGCCTGCCTGTGTGGTGCTAATGTTATCATAACATATGATATCCACCCTTACTTAAAATGATCATTTTACAGGCATTACAGGCAGAGCTGTTATCGTTTTTCTTTGTGAAAAGAAGCAGTTCTATGGAAAGTTTCTTCCTCTCTGCCATGACTCCTTGTTGCAAGTTTCCTGCATTGTAGATGTGCAATCATTGTTTTGCAACGTCCAACCGTCAGAAAAACATGCCAGCATCAATAAAAGAAATTGATAAGCTTGGCGGCATATGTAAGATGGATCAGACAGTTTGGAACTGGTTGCCAGTTTCATCCCTACCCATCCTGTGATTCACATTACTGAGCAGTAGTTTAACTCATCAGTGCAGCAGTTAAAATCCCTTGCATATTTTGTGGAGGGCGTCTGCTTTTTTGTTGTTATGTCATGACCTTACTATGATGCCTGATGTAGTCAGAGAATTCAGTGTGCAGTCCCTCTTTATTACTCTGCTTTGAATCTTTGCTGATGCACTTTCTGAAGTCTGGACTCATGACAGGGACTTAAGAAACTGCTTTTAGTCCTAAATCTACTACTAGCCACTGCTGCCTGAGGAAGGAGCCAAAGGAGTAGTGGTTTTCACTAGAAAAAAGCAGAAAACCTCAAATTAGAAAAAGTAAAACAAACGTAACGTTGGCTCGTAAAGGGATGCAGGTCAGATTGATCCCCGTGCCTGGTGCTTATTTCCTTCCCTTGCTTGATGCCGTATGTGGAAGGAGTAAGTTTGTTCTGTGTTTTTTGACCAGCCGCAGTCTTCAGTGTAAAATAAGGAGGGCGTGCTGCTGTTACTGTTGGTGGGTTCAGTCAGTATCTGAGAGCACAGGGCTGGACCTTTCCTCACTCCCCTCTGACTATGCTACCTGATAGCACAGCTCAGCTCTCAGTGATGACTCACTCTATTTAATGAGTTTCCCTGAAGCGTTCTGTCGCCAGCTATTGACCATCACCAAGAGATAATCATCACATAAGAGGTACAGCTCTATATTTAGTGTGTGCTCGTAGTAGTTGTTTTTTTTTTCATGTAGCAGCGGCAGGTGCATCATCATTTCATCTCCGTTTTTGTGATGATTTTCTCTGAATGAGTGAGTGGACTGGAGTGGATTTAAGGGCAATAGCTGTTTGGCGGAAATAAAACACGATTGGCTGCCTCTGGGATGTGTTGTGTAACCGCACACTCTGTAGAGTGAAGCACTACAGACTCATTAACGCCTAACATCGTAACACACACTCTCCCAGATGTTACTCTGAGCTCTGCGCTGAGGAAGTTTCTGGAGTGATGTTTATCTCTCAGATCTGAGCTTTCTTTAGAAAAGTGTTGATGAAACTCTCACTGTCAGTCTTTGATTTTAGTCTCAAGGCAGTGTTCTGCCAAAGAGATTATTTTTCCTGTCTTGTCTCCTAAGTAGCAGGATATGAAAACTATCCTCTTTGAACAAAACTATAACATTAATTATTTTATATAAACTTGCGATTGGCTGGATCCAGATTAAAGCAAAACACGGTACTACTGTAATTGCAGATGTATGTACTCTCTTTGACATTTCGACTTTTGCACGTGTTCAGTTTCACAAACCACCCAACAAGGTAGCTAATTTTGTAGCATGAGGGTGCATGTTCAGTATGTTGGTCAAGGACATTTTATCAGGATGAACAACACTGGCTATTTGCTATCTGTTTACAGAGTGTTTTTCCCCCCAAACTGTAGGCCACCTTGCTGCTCATAAGCAGGCCAGCAGCTCATTACAGCACCAGCTCGTGTCAGCTAATGTGCCTGAGTCATGGCCAAAACCTTTTAAACTCAAATTCATTATTTGTTGCCCAAGTCTATTTTCCTTTTTTTTTTTTAAAGATGTAAGTCTAAAGTAGGGAAACAAAATTCCAGGAATATTCAAGGTGGAAACTTTAATTTCCAATTAATGGGCATTTAGGAGAAGACAATGAAAATGTAAGGGTTATTTGTTCAAGATGTATTTACCCTGTCCTTTAAAGCTATTACCATTTTCTAAGTAATCAAAACTTTAAACCCTTTTAATAGAAACAGCTTTAATAAAATGAGTTGACTCATTTAAAGTTAGTATGAACTTTCTTTGAACAACAAAAAATGAATGCTCAATGCAATGCATGGTTACATTTAAATTAAATTGGCATATTTTTAACCAAAACATGGCATGAGATCTAGTGTTGCTTTGTCATGTGAATGATTTTTATATCAGGATTGTATAACATTTCTAAAAATTCAGATGTTTAAGGGATTAAGCTTGTCAGATATTCTGGATCCTTTGCAATCCTCGTCCAGTGAGGTGTTTCTGTTTTTTAACCTCATGTCTTTGATGTAAATAGGGTGGACAAAAACCACACAGTTGAATCTATATGTCCTTGAAGCAAAAACTTAAATTAGCAGATGTCATGAAGGTAGGGTTTACTGCAGGACTCTTAAATTAGGCTGCATTCATTTTAGCAAGTTATACCTATTAAACTGGCAAATCTCCCCGCCCATCCACTTTTTAGCTGTTAATGCAGGCGCATGCAAGCTTGTTAAATAAAGCTAAATACCAAAGAAAACTGGGAGTCACAGTTTGTGTAGCAACCAGGCAAATCTCAGCCCGGCCCAGCATCCACAACAAAATTGATTGCCTTATTGACAAACCTGTGCGTGTGTGTGTGTGTGTGTGTGTGTGTGTGTGTGTGTGTGTGTGTGTGTGTGTGTGTGTGTGTGTGTCTGTGTGTGTGTGTGTGTCTGTGTGTGTGTGTCTGTGTCTGTGCTGATGCTTCCTGCAGGTGCTTAGATGGTGCAGGCTGCAACACGTATACTGTATACTCTTATCTTCGTTCTCAAGAAGTTTATGTTAGTGGAGAGTTTTCCACACAGGAAATTAACTAGAAAGAATATTAAAATTTATACGTAATACTTGATCTGATTTTCAGCTATGGGACAGAGAGTAATATGGTGTTTTTGCCAGGTCTGTGTGGCTCAGGTCTTTTTTGAGTGAGAGGCGTAGGGGAGCTCTGCAGGCAGTGGATTTAGCATCTCTCCTGTTTCTCATCCCCTGCCTGTCTCCCATGATCCCCGACCTTTTGTTCAATGAACAAGGTTGGGACTGATGTACAGCATCTTGGCAGGAGAGGCTCAGAGAACAGAGGTGTTTTTACCCAGATAACTCCCAAGAGCCCCTGGATTTATAGCTTTAGGTTTCATCTTAGCTTGGAAATTAAAAGGATTAAATAAAGTGTGAAAAAAGAAGTAAACATTGTGCTAATTTGATGGCGAGGACAGCACAGGCAAAATCAAGTAGGGCTACTGAGGGACATCAAATCTCAATAAGATGAAAACTACAGTACAACACAATTCACAGCAAAAAAAAAAAACAATGGCAGCTGAATGACACCTTTTTCCCCTGTGACTTAAAACAAATATTTCCACTTCCTGTCTCCTGAACTTGAATGGCAGGTGTTCTCTTTTTATCCTCTCGACCAAAATGTCTCATTTGGTGCTGATTTGGTCTTTGTTTTTGTTCATTTCCTCTGAGGATTTGAAAGGACAGCAAGGATTAGAGTAATTTTGAACAAAAAAGCCCTGGTGGAGAATGCAGAGGTGACAGCCTTATTCCTCCGATGAGAATTGAACCATTTGGGGATTATGAACAGGTGTGTTTCCGAGAGGTGGAACAAAAACCAACTCGAGAAAAAAAAAAAACACAATTGTACCAAATCAGACTGTTGTTTGACTTTTGACCTCATTCACTCACAGCTGATCAGACTGAGCTCTCACTCAGACCCTTACTCACATCCGTCATGGATTACCTTGACACGAAAGCAAATAGCATGTCACATCCAGAAAGTCTTCAGAAATTGGTGCCGATGACATTTCCGGGCTTTTTCATCTGTGTTCCCAAAATATGCAGTCTGAGTGCAAAGTGGGGCACGCTCAGTCCTAGATTAAATCTGTCCGCACGTCTCCCTGGAGGAATCTGTGAGTGGGGAGCTGGTTGTCCAAATGGACTGTCTGTCCATTTAGCCCTCATTTTCTTCTCACCGTGTTTTCTTTGATCTTTTTACAGGAAGAAATCCACAAAGTGGGATGAAATGAACATCCTGGCCACGTACCATCCGGCTGACAAAGACTATGGCCTGATGAAGATAGATGAGCCCAGCACACCTTACAACAGGTCAGTTGATCTTTAAACCATTTTTACAATATTTTAATGATCAGATATCTACCAGTGTCGACAGTAAAGTTTTCAGTAGGAGACAGATCACCAGTACATAACATTTCGAGAGAAGAATCCTCTGTTGTTACGGCTGGCGCCACTAAATTTGGTAGAATGATACTCGGGTATTAGAAATCAACTAAACACCCTAAAAGGGGAAAAAAAGGGTCAATTATATGGCAAAAACTGCCTCATATGAATCTACGCTGGACAGGATGACTGACAGAAACCACAAGGAACCAAACTGGGTTTTTTTTTTTTTTTGAATTATATTACACGGTCTGAAAACCCTGAAATATGACTGTTGTTCTGTCTCCCTCTTCCTATTTTTTTATTTATTTCATTTTTATTTTATTTATCCATTTTTGTCTCCATGTATTTAGTTGTTTTGGGGGGATTTTGACTTTTGTTCAGTCCTCACTTGTACAGATCTCCTTTATTCTGTAGCCATTTGATTTATTTATTTATTTAAATTGTTTCCAATGGAATATCTCATCTGATGTGTCAACCTGTTATGTATCGACCCATTCAGAAAAAAAAGGGGGTGATATTTACTTCCATTGAGAATACATGTGTAACACCACAGAATCTAGCCTTAAAATGATCATGTAGCCAGTTTAGAGGTGTAACCCGTGCCGGTGTAAGAGAGTTGAGTTGGTGTGTGTCTGAGCAGGTTTGTAATCCAATACGCGAGGCTGCCGCAGCGAAGGTCACTCTTGTCACAGACCTTTCCTCGTTCTCTCCTCGTGCTCCTCTTTCCTGTCTGTGTTTTCCTCTGTGCTCTTCTTCCTCTCTACCCTTTTCCCCTCTTTCAGTCTGTCTCCATAGCTGTCTGCTTCTGTTTATTTCCGTTTTGTCCTCTCCTTGTTGACCCCCCCACTCGCCTCATTTTCGGCTTATCTTTACTCAGTTAATGTCTCTCTTTCAGGATGGTGGGGGATGACGATGATGAAGGGGCACTGAGTGACTCGGATGGCCACGGTGGACTCACAGCTGACGACCTGGCATCGAAGTAAGAAGTGTGAATGGAAGGAAACAAAAGTACAGAGGTAGAAAGGGGGAAAGAAATTAGGTTGACTGCTGGAACAACTCTGGTGCATTTCAGTTTTTTGTTGCTCTGTAGCTGCGGTGCAGTGCATAGCGTGTTAGGTTTATAGTGAAGCAGAAATGTAGCCTCGAAGTGGGAGAAAAATCGTTTGTGTTCTCAGGTGTAGCTCACATATGCCACACCTGAACACACTCACCAATGCCCTTGTCCTCCAGCAAGAATGTGTCAGAGCTGATAAGAGTGTTTTTACTGTACAGCCTCTGACGTCCCCGAAGACACTCAGTGACCGCTCCACCGCAGCATTACACAAAGAAATATTAAAGGGCTGCAGTGCCAAAGAAGCTGCATTACTGTTGTTGTGGGTCATTGTCTTCTACGGTGGCCAAAACATTTCCATTAGGAGAAACCTGCTGCAGTCTCAGAAATTATGTCAATTTAAAAAAAAAAACAAAAACAACAAAAAACTGAAAAATCCAGAACAAATACATGAACAGAGACGTGCTGCAGAGGAAAACATGCTGCAGAAAGCCAAAACAAAGACATCAACAGCAAACACACTGAAAAAATGCAAAGTTAAAAACACATAAATCACGAAACCAAAGACTTTTTTAAGTGAACATTTATTTATTACACAGTGCACAAAGGAGATGGACAGTGAGCATTTTTTGGCATTTAGACCCCATTGTGTATATATTTAGGGGGTAGAGATAGTGGGATGCAGAGCAGTATTTGGCAGTGGTTGTGCTTAAGACTGGAGGTGAATGGGGTGGAGAAGAGTCTTGTTCGTTGGTCCTGAAATTACAGCAGACTGCAGCAGAAAGGGAGAACGGTTTTAAATTTGACAGCAACAGTATGATTGGCTTATGGAGATTGTGGCAAAATCTGGCTAGATTAATTTAGTGATGCCCATAGTCAGCCAAAAAAAACACTCTCAATTGAAAATCAAAAAGCAAGAGGTCTTGAGAATTTCTGTTGTGTTGCTGGATTTCTACAAGCAGTTTTTTTTAGATTTTTTGTGGTATTTTTGTTTCTGTTTCTGTTTGTTGTTTTATTTCTTTTTTTTTTTTGAATTTTGCAACATGTTTTTTTAAGAATTGGCATCATTTTTTAAGAATTGGCTGAATCTGCAGCATGTTTCTCCTATAGAAATTTTTTAGGCCGTTGTAGCACGTCTGCCCTTATGGGTCACCGGATCTTTCCATGGAAACATGAATGGATTTATCCCTAGACTTCATTTTCTTATTTTCTTAACCATTATATCGTGGGATAAAGGTAGCTGTAACCTCCCAGTTAGTGATGTTGTAACAGCGCAGCTGCTCAGCTGCAGCCTCCAGGTCAGAGTTGTCCAGGCAGAAAGTTGTATAGACACACACACTTAAATACACACAGGATGCAGACACAGTGGGCAGTGGACTCACTCCCAGACTGCACTGCAGCCTTGGACAATGCCTCAGGCTGGGCTTACTAAATGCACGCTGAAAAATTTCTTCCTTTTACCTCTAAAAGAGAATTGCACGGGGAGAACCTTTTGTAAAGGTTAGCAGTATGCCCAAAACTACATTAAATTTGGCGTGTCCTCAGACTGCTCACTATAAACAGCTGTATGGGTCACTGCAGGTCTGCTCAGTCAGTGGGTTGAAAAGTTCCCATGCGGACATGTCCTTAAATGATTATGTTTTCATTTCAGTTTGTTCTAATTTAGAAACGCACCTGTAGAGGAGCAAATCTCTGTTAAATTGTGTTCATAACATACACACAATCATTATAACATGAATCATAAACCAAACAGACATAATGAAACCTGCGGTACTGTGGGAGTTCAGCAGCGCGCTGTGTGTGGTTTTTCATGGAAATGCTTCCTGCATTTTTTACTCTCAGCAACAGCAGCCGATCAACAAACAATGGGTTTAAGGGTGTTTCCCATCAGGGAGGATTTCAGGGACAAACAGTCATGCGATGTGCGTAGTAGCTTTAAATCACATGAGCTGTTAGTACTACACATTTGCTGCTCAGCAGCTCTAGAAAGATAGCAATTTTCTGCGATACATTATGTCCTAAAGCAAATGTCACTCTGCTTTCACGCAGTGTCACAGTGAAATAGTATTTAACAAATCTAAGATAATAGACTTTACACTGAGCAGTCTGCATTTTGAATATACTCATTATCAATGACAATTTGCTGCAGTTTATACAGAGCATCTAAGACAGAAAACATCTTGATAAAGATTCCTTTTTTTCATTCATCCATTTTACAAACCTCTTGTGGAGAGTGCAAAGGGTCAGAGCCAGGTCAAAGTCAGCTCAGATGTAAACAGTACTTGTGCATTACCACAGTGTTCTCATCTCTGAAAACTGTCAAGTCTTTTCAAACTGAAAAACATCCTGTATGAAACTTATTTGGATACAGAAAGTTAACATGTCATCTCTGGGAGCAATTTATGGAAAAAAGGAAGTGAACTACATTTTTTCAGGGTTGTAATGGCACACAGAAGTCACAGTTCGGTTTATACCTCACTTCAGGAGTCATGATTCCGGCTTTGCTATTTTATTTGCGCTCACCAAAGTGTGACTAACTTGCATCCCAATCTACTTGTCGTGCTAAATTGCTGGTATATGTTGCTTATGGTATTCAACTAAAGGTTTCCGGGTAAAACTTACACTTGTGAACTTTGGTTCCACATTACATGCATCTGTCTGCATACCATGAATTCTGCATGTTGCTGCCTGCACTAGACAGTCGGTAGGGTATAAAAACACAGGCTGTAACAGTCTTATATCATATTTAAGAAAAAAAAAAAAACACATAATTACAAACATATGTCTAGTTAACAACTTCACAATGCTAAACCAGGGTTCCCGCGGCTTCTTAAAAAGTCTTAAAGGGTATTGAATTCATTAGTCTTAATTATAAGGCCTTAGTTGGTATTAAAATGTTTTAAATCAGTCTTTCAAAAATCTTAGAAATGCTTTATTGATTGGGTTTTATTGATTTTTTTCGGACATTGCATCGTAACATTTCAAATAACATCTTTTATTTTATTTTTATTATTAATAATATTTTTTAAAATATATAGAATTTACCAAAAATCCATGAATCCATGAACGTCTCCAAAAAAGTCATGTTATATGATAAATACAAAATTGTCCCTAAACTTAAGTAATAGTTGTCAAATCATATTTTCCTTTTCTTCAGTTTTGGTTTTTGTAACATTGATCATACATCGAATTCCATGCGGCATTATAAAGTCTTAAAACTTGCCTTAAGCTGTAGGAGCCCCCTGTGTTAAGAAATGTGTATCTGCCACTCAGAGCCGTTTTCTGGATGGCAGTCGGAGCTTGAGAAGTGTATTTGCTGTGGGCCATCGCGCTTACATAAGAGCATTGATGCAGCGATGGGATGAGCTAGTTTGAGTGTGTGCGCCACAGAGAGGATAGTGATTAGCTCCAGGCTTGCAAGTCAATTAGCCGCCTTTGTTTACTTCCACACAAGAGTGCCTTCCATTGTTTAACACTTAAACCTACAGACAGTACAACAGCTGCTCTTTTCCTCTGTCTGCTCGTTGTTTAATCTCTCCAACATCCGCACAGTCTCGTCTCTCATCCATCACTTAACTTAGATTTACTTAACTAAGACCTTCTCTCCATCTTCCTGTCCACCTTTGTCCGCCTTTGATATCTGATACCTTTACTGGTGCATTTAGAAACTGCAGGGAAAGTTCTTCCTGGGTGAATCAGGCCAGTTAGTTGGAGAGCAGTAGTACAGTAAATGGGAGCTTCCCCGGGGCCGTTGCACCGATTTACTACCATCCGCTGAGCCGTGAACCATTATTCATTTTGTCCTCTGCTGTTAAAGCTCTCTGTGAGTGTGAGAGATGGAGATAGTAACTCTTGTTATTTTTGTCCTCATGCTCGAGTACTCGCACACGCTCACATCTCTTCACTCTCCCTGTGCCTACTCTCTCCTCCCCCTAGTCTAATATCACTCCATCTGTCTTCCTCCTGTGTCTGTTTCCCTCCACAGAAAGCCTTTTCACAATATTTTTAATATCTCCGCTATGACTTTAGGTGGAGCTATTTTCTATTCTGTCATGTACGCATCTAATATGGAAATATGTATTGAATGATCTTGTTTTTAATTGATTGAAATTTCTCATTAACTTGTTTCATGTCCCTTCCTTTCTGTTTTTATTGTCTTTTCAAGGCTGGTGGCAGCTGAGGGCTCAGAGCCTCGCTTCATGAAGGAAGAGGAAGAAGAGGAAGAGAGCAGTGAGGAGGAAGAGGAGCTGACTCCTGAAGAACAAGGTAAACATGGAGATTCTTTCCTTTTTCTTTCTGATTGATCATATTCATACCCACTAGTGCCTTCATTTATTAAGTCTGACTGGCAAATTCATAAAAGGGTTGCAGACCTTTTGCAGCCGCTAAACCAGCACAAGTAAGACAAAAGAAACCATGTAATACTCAAAGCACTTGCAAAGGGTGAAATGCATAATGTGTTGGTGCTACTTTGATATTTGCATGCATTTAAATTAAGTAACACGCATGCATTTGGTGCAAAATTGGCCTCTTTGTATACAAAACAGCCTAATTGCAAAAATGGTCCAGTTCACAAAGATCAGTGCTAATAGCCACACACAGTTATGGTGAAATTATTAGCATCTTTAGAGAGCTGGTGGCAACTGAAGCACACCGACAGACTGGAATATTAAATACCAAATGTGATTTCTCTCTGTCATGTTTAAATTCCTTGCCTGAGGTTTTAAGGAATGCCTCTTCATGTCGTCGGGCAGGACCTTTATCTTGCAATCTTAACATTTCAGTTTTCTTTTTTCTCTCTTTTTCTCTCTTGCTCTGCCTTCTACCTTCTTATACCTTGCCACATGCAATTCCAAATGTGAAAAAGGCAAACTGTACTCAGCTGCAAAACTTTATGGGCATAATTTTGTGTTGTAATATCATAAGCATAATATCTCATTTGAATCTGACCTTGAGACTGGACAGGTAGCGTTTGCAAATGATGCTCAATTCATGGTGCTCTCAGCAGCTGCAATGCATTCTCTGTAAAGTCGTCCCTCACTGTAATAAAATCACGTTATCCCATGGTTCACCTGGTTATTTTTACCCTCCACCTTTACACAAAGTGTCCCCTGCAGCTGTGAGGGCGACTAAATGCAGAGTGACAGTGCAGGGTGAAGTGCTGGCGGAGAGGGATCTGTTTTGGAAAGGGCTCCAGTGTTCTGTGTGCTCTTTTAAGACAGACACGCGCCCACGCTGTGTCGGTATGCTTTTGACCGTTCCCTGACCTTGCCCCTCTGCATGCACTCTTCCATCTTTCTCTACATTTCTGTCTCAGATACAGAGATGAGAGTTGAGTTGCAGAGCCCAGTCATACACATTGTAGAATTTTAACAAGTTTCCATGCTTGTTTTTTTTTTTTTAACAATGCAGGTAAAAGCAAGAGAACAGTCCAGAAAATGAAAATCTGATCAATGTAATCCAACTGCAGAGCTTGGGCTCAGCAGTTTTTAACATTCAGTTGTAGATATCCAACTTGTGCCACCTATAGGAAAACTAACATCACTTTTAAAGCTGCAGATGATTCAGGTTGAAGGAGAATGCAAGAATGTTTACAATAAATATGTTCTGATGTTTTGTTTTTCTGTCAACCCAAAATGCAGCACATACTCTGTAAGCAGATTATATAGGCAGTGTTGAGTACCTTTAAAAAGTCTTTGAGTAATAGCATGTGTTCAGGCCGACCCCTAGCTCACCTGGTAGAGTGTACACCCCGTATGTATAATAGCTTAAAATTCTACATGTTGCTTTTGGCAAATTAAAGCAATTTCAAAACTGTCTTCCCTCCGCAGCCAAAAAGAAGCATTTTCAGATGATGAGGAAGATGCACTACAATGAGGCCATGAACATCAAGCTGGCCCGGCAGCTCATCGCCAGTGAGCTAGAAGAGGACGAGGATGCAGACGAAGAGATGACGGACGACACAGAAGAGGCGAGGCAGGACACAGAGGAGACGGAGGAGATCAGTGTTGACCCGCCGCAGGAAGGTAAGGACAGGGAGACTGTGTTGCTGTGCACGTCCAGATGAATAATTTGGACCGTTTCCAGGCCAACAGTTTTTCAGAACGTGTAAAGAGGTGTAGTGGGTGTAGTACACCTTGCAAAATATTGCTGAAGTGAAGAGGTTCATAAATAATGTTTTTGCACAACGATGCACGCTGTCAGAGTGGATGTCATTGCATTTAACAGCTGGCTGCTTTTTGTTTGTGCCGCCCTGTGCGTCAGTTACTGGCAAAGCTGCGCATCAGGAGTTTCCAGTGTTTTTAAATGACGCACCATTATAACTTTTATAAGTACTTGTCATCATTAATCACATAATGATCTGGAATGTGTGCGACGATTAGTTGATTAGATTATTGAACATTGCTACTCTTGCTAGTCACAACCAGAATTACTAGTCGGTTAAATTTATCAAAACACTGAGAAAAGAGGGGGAGGATTTTGGAGCAGCATGCGAGACTAAACCAGCTGCTCTGATCATCAACGATGCTCTCGCCCTCTCTCTTTCACACACACGGAAAGCAGAAAATATAAGCAGAAAATATGTTTGAACCTCACACACACCTGATGTCTTCTTGCTAGGCTAAACATGAGTGGTTTTTTTTTTGGGCGCACAATAGATCCCGACAAGCGTGGACAATTGTGTGTGTTTGTGTGTGTCAATTTGCATCCACACACCCATACATGAGAGTTACCACATGAATGTGTGTGAGTTGTGATGAGTCTGGATGTCAAACACACTGTAGATATATGTTACTAGTTAACTTTTATTTGTTGTTGTCTTGTTTTGTGGGATAATGTGTAATATTCATAATGCACGATGCAAAGTGCCACACTTTTACTTTATAGATTCAATTTTACTCAATCTGACTGTTTTCTGAGTGTTTTCCTACTTTTAGATAACTAGTCTAAGTTTGAATTTGTGTTTAAACATTTAGCCTTACAGTGCATCGGGCATAGCTAATAATTTTGCATAACAAAAAGCATTTAGACTGACTCTAATACAGCAAGATTTTGACTGGCTTCTTTATGCAGTAATTAGTTCTTTGTCAAACTTAAAATATACAATTACTGAGTATTCAGTTTGGAAAATAATAAGACAAAATAAGACGAAAGATTCCATAAATCAAAAAACTACATTTGAACCCAGAGGTAAATCAAAAATAAAAAAGCTGTAGTTTGAGAATAAAACACTTGAGGGCAAAAACAAACTTTCTGATACTGCAGACAATTGTACTTGAAGATACTAGATGTCAAGTTTTATTTCTGGAGGAGATACAACCCATTTTTCATCACAGTGTTTTTCAATTTCCCCCAGATAGACTATTTGGAAGATCAAAGTACAAAGAGCAGAAGATCATTTGGGGGAATATTACATTTCTATTTTTTTCCATCTCAATCTGTCTCTCTATTCTCACGTCTGCCTGCCTGTTTTGTCTCGTTTGTCCTCCAGCTGATTCTCTGGACTCGTAGATGAGGTTTCTCCCACCTTGAGCCTGTGTGTCGGCTCCAGATCCAGACAGACAATGCCGCTGCGCTGTGTGTTTTTAACGCTGGGCCGCACAGCAGACACCGCTTCACCACCCATATAACGAACCTCAGCAGCCAATAACCTCCCGGTCACCTGTCTCTGTCTCCACTGTTCCTTAGAACTGCGCAGTATAACCATCAGACACTCTGGTTTTTAACTCCCTGAATCAGTACAACACAAGAAAAGACTGTTGCTCCTTCCTCCTCCTTCTCCTCCCTGCTCCTGTTGCCAAGAACTTCCCCCTCCTTCCTCCTCTGGACTGCCATCGCACTGAAGAATATGTGATTCTGACCCTGAAAGCAGGATCAAGGCCTTGTTAAAACAAAAAAAAAAAAAAAACACTGCTGGATACAGGACTCCCATCTGGCCGCTCCACAGTCCGTCTGCAGGCCACAGAGGCGGTACGTCAGCCCTGGAGGAAGCCAGGGGAAACCCCACGGCCTCACTAAAGGCATATCTGAGACATGACGACGGCGCTATACTGAGTGCACTAAAGACGGCTTTTATTTTGTTTTGCTTTGTGACCCACCACTATGTTGAATTTTCTTTCCTTCTTCAGTCCTTTTTGTGATAGAAATTGGACACCGTGACGACCAGTTTTTGTTTTTTTTTACCTGGTAAGTCAGGTAAGACATACATAATGACATAATAGCGTTATGATAATTTGGGAACAAAAACATCCAAATTTGACATCATAAAACCAATATTACAAACCATGAGTTGACACATGTATGCTGCGGTGTCTCATTTTAATGCTCTCAACCGTATGACTTCATGCTTAAAGGTCCAGACACACCGAACTGACGTCGAAGAACTAGCAGCAACGAAAGCTGACTGCTGCGTTTTTTCATGTCATCTCACATCGCCTGTCGGTCAAAAAAAAGTTGCACTTGAACACACCGCAAAGACGCTAACTTACAGCCAACAAGCACACACATTCTCCCCCCGCGTGAGAGGAAAAAACTCGTCATACCAGCAGACGGTGGTTGTCTGTAATCGTCATTTAAAAAAGGGAAAACCGGAAGACCGTCTTGATGCTAGTTATCCAGTTAGCACATTAACAGCACAATCCAGTGTTGAAAGAACAAAGCATACGAGCTCAAGAACTAAAGACAAACAATATACAAAGTTTTCAACATTCATTCAACATGCTGAATCGGCTGAGAAAAAGCAGAAAAGGGCCAACGGTGCCGGAAACACTACAGCGACGAGTGCAACAGACGCGAAACATTGACCGACAGCCGGCTTGGTGTGTCAGGGCCTTAAGATCAACAGCAGATTATAAGTATTATATTCGCGCTTTGCCCAAGCACTTCTTATTTAAATTCTCTCTTTACAAGCAAGGACACCACACCAAACCTCATTTAAAATTCTGGCAATTAAAAAAAACATATATACCTCATGGAAAGAAACTGTAAACTTAAAAAAAAAAAAAAAATCAATTTCTAAATTTGGCATATAGTTTGTCCCTTTATAGTTAAAAAAAAAATCAAATAAAAAAATCTGCATTTAAATTCAATTACGTGAGAAGATTGCAGGACTAGCAGCTATTAAACACTTCAAAACGTTCAGTCAAGACTGAGTCAGTTTCTCCTGGCCACAGCAGTGAGGTAATAAAACTGGCACTTAAACATTTTAAGTCTTTACGATTGCAGGAGGGACTGTGTCGAAGTCCCACAATGTGTGCTACTGATAAACAGGACAGTGTCCCGTCTTTAACAAGCTACGGTTTTAAGCAGTGAGCTTTTATGTAGATCTGACACAGAAGAAACAGGCTCAATGCTCTCGCTCACATAATTTGTGTAGTTGACTTCTCATCGTATGAGAACGTCACCAGATCATCTGAGGAAGGTACAATCATCTAGTTTGAGTTTTAATTTCTCACTTGGCGTCATCACTTTATTTAATGTTGTTGGATCTACTTGAGCGTCCTGTCCGACGCAGCTTGGGAATGTTCAAGTTAAAGTTGTTGTCGATGCTACTGACTTTAGTTATAGCAGATGTTGGTGGTGAGGTTAACCACTAAAGCTTATTGGAGGCGTTTTAAGGATTTTTGTGATGTCTGGGGTTCCTACGAGTGTTGGAAAGTTACTAAGTCTTAAAGTTGTTGTCTGTCAGCGTCCGGGGATTTGTCCACAGCTACACACGGTATGACTTCACTAGTCGAATGAAGAGAGAAATGTCTGTAGGAACCCTGAGTATGTCTTGTGTTGTGATCTCTTAATTTTCTCTGACCCTTTAATTTCTCACTGTGATTGAAAGTGTTGAGCTCGGCATTTTGAAAATACAAAAGATCATAAACCGACTTCTGCAAACGTCCCTTTGCAGTTAATTTTGTTCTTGTAGTTTAGTATTTGGTGGCGTTTGATCTCCATGACAGAGTTTAAAGAATCTTCCTTTAGGCCATTTCCCCCAACCAACACGCTCGAGCAGTTAATGATCACACGATTATTGTAAAGAAACACGAGGAGACGGTTCACTGAATTTGTGAACAGAGAGAAAAGACAGCTGCAGAGAAGCTGAAGTGATCTGTTTATGTTCTCACTTAAGACAAAAGGACAAAATTGTCCTAAAAATGACTGACGTGATCGCCCTGTTGGTGGTTATTACCTGTCAAATGTGCCTCTTATGTATTTATGTACATGTGTGTAAAATGAACAGGCTATGCTCCATGTTACTGTTTTTCTGCCTCACGTGTCCACTGAGTTGCTTTTTTTGTTTTTCGCACCTCCTCTGCCCCGCTTGTTTTGTTTTTGAACAATAGCGGACTGTTAAGCTCTGAGTGTCTCTCTCAAAAATGACGCCGGGTGTTAAATCTACACGTTTTTTGTATTTCCAGTATGCATGTCCTTTATCATCAGATTGTGTGTATTCTGTTTCGTTTTCATCTCCGATCATTAAACAAATGTTGTTAGGAACTAACATCTGTTGTGGTTTCTGTTTGATCTGAAGAGTCAGATACCTAAAATCTGAACGATGCAGAAAATCTGACACTGTCGGAGTGATTAAAGAGGACTGGAGTTAGTTTCTCTCTTCACACAAACAAACTTTTTTCTCTCTTTTTTCATAGCTTTGATTTTTCTCCTCTTTCTCCTGTCACTCACTGATGAGCCGCTTTAGGTGAACTTGACCTCCAGTCTCTGATCATCATGTGCCAAACAGCATAAAAAAAATCCATATTTTCAACAGTTTTGTCCAACTAATTGTCTATTTTAACAGTTATGTGAAACGTGAAAACGCAAATAGCACCATGCACAGTCTGTGTTTGATTTGTCCGCTTTGTGAGGCAGAACTCCCTCTGTATGTAGATTTTAATGTCTCATGCTGAGATAAGGAAAACGCAATTCTTACCTTCAGGTTGCCTGATATTAGACAGAATCGTCAACTACTACACTCTGTTTTCATCTTCAGTTGACTCTGATTTCTTTGCTGAAGGAGGATTCAAATATTTCCGAAACCAATCTCGAGAGACCCTCAAATCCGTGTGAATCTAACCCCATTTTTAACTCTGCAGGGATGCAGAGTCATGACAACATACCTCTTTTGCTGGAGTTTAAAGAGTGGAGCGAAGGGAAGTGATCAAATTACGATGCAATATTGAGAAGACATGTTTTAGCAGCACCTATCTTATCTATAGTGCTCACCATTGTTGTTATCCAAGTCATAGGTTTTAGCACTTTGACAGCAGTGTTAGTCCCGCCCGTGGCATTGATTTATTGTTTTTTCTTTTCACTGATAAAACGCCATTTCCTGTCATCATGCCAGAACTTAAACTCAGAGGAACGGGCAGATTGAAAGGTCTGGACTCAGGTAAATTATCAGGTGAACAGAAACTAAATGAAAACATGGCTCTGATTATAAGTTACCACTTCTGCCAATAGACGCCTCTAAATTCTACACACCGGACCTTTAATTAAAAACCATAAGAAAATTTGAATTATGCTTGAATTAAAATCTTCGTTTCGTTTGACTTAAATGTGTTTTTGCAAGCTTCGGCCCTTTACAAAACATGGAAATTAAATTTCAGAGATTTGAAACTTGCTACTGTTAAGAAATCCATCAAAACAAACTTTAGGACCATCTCATTACGATGATTTTTTTCAAACGTTGTTACTTTAAAAGTAACATCAAGCCAGTCACTAAGTCAATGCAGATTAGTTAAAAAACATACCTGTAACTCTTCCAAATTAAAATAGATCATCTTTTTTGTGTTGGCTTATTTACTGTAGGTTTAACTTGTTTAAAGCCTTTGCTTGTTTTTTATACACTTTATGGGAACATTTATACTCATTTCATCAGGAAGTCACACTGAGATCGAGATCATATTTCCAAGTGAGACCTGATTGCAGGCTAACAAAATGAAACAAATAAAATAAAATAGTAATAATGGGGATGACAAATATAGTAATAAAACTACAAACAAACTATACTTTCTAAAATATCCTTGGTGTACTTATGAAAATGAATAAAAACAGTGTATCAGTGTATTATATAAACATATGTAGATATTATGTAAAAATATACATTTATGTAGACAACTGCATCACAAATGATGAATAAGGCATTCTAAAATATCCTGGTGAGGGTAAGATGGTGGTTCATGCATAAAAAATAATGCAATAAAAGTCCTGCTGAGTTGTAACATTGCACAGAAAATGTAATAGTTTGAATACTTCCGAGGTTATAAATAAAATGCCAGTTGCTCTCTCTGTAACCACCAGATGGCGCTGTTTCAAAACATATCTGTCCTTCCTGTTGGGTTTCTAGTAATTCTAATAGGATAAAGCTGTGAGGATTATTCTGCATGTTTCGTCTTCAGTGTGTTTACAGCGAACGCATCTTGTGGTCATTCATTCATCTGCAAAACAGCTTTTTAACACAAATGGTCGAGAAATTTTGATAAAACGTCAAATGTCTAACTTTTTTGTCTTGTCAACGTTTTGGCACTTAAAGACATTGCACTTGATGAATGATTTTGTAACGAAATCTGCAGTCCGGACTAAGAAATACGCAGTCCGTCCTGTCTGTGCGTCCAGGAGGCGTCAACCTAATTCCACTGGATCAGGAAGCGCCTGTCAACTCACACAAAGATCGTGAAAATCACAGAGGCATCACTCGTGATTTTTTTTAAATCATCGTGTTATTATCTCTTTGAACAGAGTAGTAATTCAGGTGGTTGCAAAGCATCAAGTGTTAACATTGTGTTGTCTTGACTTTCTGTATACTCTACTCGTCCTAAGGGTCAAAAATGACTTACTTTCCCTAAACTCCGAAAATAATCATCTATTCAACATCAACATCTATTTTGCATGAATAAACAACAGGTCATTCATCACAAACTGTGAATATCTAGGTTTTCCCTCTTCACAGTGCAGAAAGACTGTGTTTAATCAGTGGAATCACTCATTTTTTTATTACAGCACACTTGTCATAATTGTTTTCTTTTCTAAAGTAGAGGTTTACTGTTAATATTATTATAATTTATTTATGTATTTATTATTATTATTACTGCTAAAGGTATTACATACGTGTAAACAATTTTTTTCAAGATATATCACTTGTGTAGCCTAAGAAAGTAGAAGAAATGTGCAGAGTAGTTCTGAATGCATTTCATTACAGGGAAACAATTACAGTCTTATTCTTACAGTCTAACATAGTATATTATACTGTACTATTAGAACAATATGCAAGTTTGTGTGCGTGGACTCTGGAGATGTATTTCTGTGTGTGTATGTGTGTGTGTTTTTGTTTTTGTTTTTTGTGGTATGATAATGATTTTATATAACTGCCGGGTCAAAAATCATCATTTAGGGGGTTTTCTATGCTGTTAAACATTGTGGCAGGTAATTTTTGACACCCGAGATGACGTAAGGGTTAAAAGAAATAGTAATTTAGCTATAATATGGCTTTACAGTATATATCCATGCACAAGCTCCCTAAAATAGTCAGTGACAACTACACGACATAAACTGAGTGCATTCAGCCCATCATCATCAAAACCCAAAAAATTTGTCATCAATCTATTTTTAAATGTAAAAGTGATCATCAGCTGACTCATTAGTGAGCAGTTAACCACTAATGCTGAGTCCAGGCCTTCTCCACACTGCCAGGAATAAATGCTGAGGCTTTGATGTTTTGTAAAAAAAAAATGTCCTCAGTATTTAGAATATGTTCATTTCCCCCAGTAAAACATGAAAGTAGAAGAGAACTGTTTATTTGGACAAAATTAAGGACATTTTCACCATAAACTGATGCAGATAATGCAGAAATAGGTGTCCCCTCACCATTGCTATGTGTCTTCGTTAATGTTGAAACAAAACCTACGCACTTGCATGAAGAAATCTGTGATTTGTCCATTATCCATAGTTATGATTTGCCTCTCAAAATAACACACCATGACCATGAACAATACAGATGTCATACATTTCTAATACAATTTTTCCACAACAGTAGATTTCCATATTAATGTTGTTAGCCTGAAAGAAGTGAAAATTTAAATATGGGAGACTGAAATTATCCCACAAAGCTTGTAAATTTCCACTATCATGTATTTGTTAGTTTTTATTTAAAGGGTGTAAATGCTGCAGAGTGTTTTATCTTGGTTAAAATGAGAGCAGCTAAACATATCAGTTATAAATCTGTTTTAATGCAAATTAGAATGTGCCATCCCCCCTGTTTGATTGGCTACTCGAAGTGTAGTCAGCCAATCAAACACGGGGGATGGCACATTCTAATTAGCATAAAGAGAGACCTGGTGGAAATCGCTAAAAACGAGCACAAAATTCAAAATGGCTGACTTCCTGTTGGGTGTGGGGGGTGGGTCTAATGAGGTTTTTTTTTGTACGTCTTGAACATGATAGGCTCGTCTACCAGATTTCATACATGCAGATGAGAGGGCTGTCTCACTGAAACATTTTTAGGGGCGCTACTAAGGCATGTTAGCACACTGACAGAAAATTAGCACATAGACCTGCTCGGGGCTGGGACTGTTATCCGCCATGCCAAGTCTGGAGAACATTCATGTATGTACAGTAAAGTTATAACAATTTCACCCTCTGTGGCCAAACATTAGCATTCGATGCTAAGCCATAGATAAAAGGTAAAAGTTTTGTGCAGGCTTTTGATAACTTTCAATTGTGAAAGACTGAAGATCATACAGACAGATTTTCAACTTGATTGATTAATTGTGTTGGACAAGTTCGTAAAAGTATAAAGAAACATTATTTCCTATAGCCACTAGGTGGCGCTATAAAGACTAGAGAATATTCTCACACAAATCTGTTCAGGGCGTGACCCTTATCGAGCCTATGAAGTTTCAGGCGGATCCTACAATGTACACCAAAGTTTCAACAATTTCCTGTTTTATGGCGAAACATCAAAATTTGAAGCTGTGCCATGGGAAACTCGTAAAGGTTTTCCGCGGATCTTTGATAACTTTTCATCACCAAGGGGTTAAAATTGGACACACAAAATTTGAAGTCGATGGGATTAATCCTGTAAAACTGGACACACCAAATTTGAAGTTGATTGGATTAATACTGTGGGACGAGTTCTCAAAAGTACGAGGCCGGAAATCAGCAAAAATCAGCACAAAATTTGAAATGGCTGACTTCCCTGTTGGGTTTGGGGGTTGGGTCCAAGAGGCTTTTTTGTTTGTCCGGGTATGATACATAATTGAACCTAATGTCATAATTGTAGGTCAAACTTGCCATTGGGGCTACACCTCAGAGGGAGCTGTGGAGCCTTTTTGCCAGACCCGTATCCGAAACCACCAAAATCCAACATTTTTCATGTTTTTTTTGGGCATTTTGCAACCTTCAAAAATGCAACTGATACGGCAGAAAAAATAATAATTCTTTGCATTCAAAGACGGTCCTCGCAATGTTCGGTGCTCGGGCCCGAATAAAATAAGGATTCCGATCGTTTCCATAAACTGGATCAATTCTACAATTCTACAATTTCATTTAGCAGACGCTTTTATCCAAAGCGACGTACAACACAAGCAAGAAAATTAGACTTAAGGAAAAAACCCTTAGTAAGTGCAAAAAGTGCTTCAGGTGTGATTGGTCACAGGTATTGCCATCTAGTGGCAGAAGAAGTGCCCCACACCCCCCCCCCCCTTTTTTTTTTTTTTTTTTGGAAACCAAAGTAATAACCAGTAGCGATCTCAGCATCTGAGATTCAACAATCTCAGTATCACTACTTACGATGACAATCAACATACAACATCACACAACTTTGTCAGTGCTAGATAACAGAGGCGGATCACATGCGCGCCGCGTAGTGACGCATCTGTTCGCAGCGTAGAGGATCTCTGTAGAGCAGTAGTATCTGCGTTGGAGAAAAGCTCCTCTCCCACTGGCTGCTATGACCTAGCTACCGGACGACACTCTCTGCTTTCAGGACTGACCGCTACGGCTGAAACTGTCTAGTTATAGCGATTTGTTTTTGTCCAGTCATACATTCAACAACACGGTCGTTTATGGTAGCATTGTTGGGACTTCTGAATCGTCGCTGCTGGCCTCTGAGGCTAGCTGGTGACAGAGAGGAGCCAGCTGGTCGCACGGAGCCTCAGCAACGTTAGCAAACAAGCTAATTAGCCTGCAAAGACTCAGCCTGGATTACTGTCTTTAATCAAAGAAAGCGCAAGTCTGCGGCTTTTACTCTCTGCGGCCAAAATGAAGATAACTGTGGATTTCGAGGAGTGTTTGAAGGACTCCCCGCGGTTCAGGTGAGTGATGACAACCGGGCTTTTGTCCTGGGCACAGGTTATTGATTAATCACAGGGGAAAGTATTAAGTTAGCTGCCTGCTAAGCTAATCAGCTGTAACCAGCTAGCTGTTTGCTACTTCTATTTTTGTCCGTAAAGAAAGCTGGGGCCAGCCGGGGTGGCTGCCTGTTGGGGTAGGAAACCAACACATAAACTCACTGACCACTGTGGCAAGCACATATGCGCAGCAGTAAGATGTGCTGGTGCCTGTTTTCTGTGTATAAATTATGTAAAGATAGGAATATATATTAAAAATGAATGCAGGAAGTCGCAGTCTGTGCCTGTAGCCAATTTGTAATTGTTAAAAAATCTCAAGCATTCTGCACAAGACAGATTAAGACCGTACAACAATGAAATCATTGAACTTAAATAATTATTATTGCAGCGAAATTTATTTGAAAAAGTCACTGATTTTATTTTTAATAGGCTGTAAAAGTTGAATTTGTATTTCCAATATTAAAGATTTATATATTAAGAAAAAAGAAAGATTATTGGCATGTACATACAGTATTACCAAGCACAATATCGCAACACCACGCTGTATTTTTTTTCTCCACCACGGAAAGATTAAAAAAGATTATCCTTAACAATTACCCGAAGCCAAAGCTGACATTTAAATATTCCAACATCCAAAACTAGAAAGTTTAATATTTCGTAAGACAAGAAGCTGAAACCAGTGTTTATTTTCTTTTTACACGTTTCTTGCTGAAAAAATAGCTTGATTGATTTACTTTTCCAATTGACCTCTAAAAGTAGGGAAAAAAGTATTGTGCTACTTTAAATACTGTATTGAAATGCCATGAATATTTTTAATATTTTTTTTCAAAATTATAGAAGCCTTTAATATTGCAAATACAAATTAATCTTGTATAGCTTGGTTGCAAAAGTGATTTGCCTTTTCAAATATATTTTGCTGTGGTTATTATTATGGAAGTGAAATGAACTGACAGAAAACTTAATCTTATGCAATAAAACAGATGCTGACAAAGTTTTCCTTTGGGCACATAATTTGCAGTTAAAAATAAATAAATCACAATGTATTGTAGATGTTATCGCAGTACTCAACATATTGCAAAATGTTCAAATTCACAATAATATTTTATTGTGAATTTAGTATTGTGATAATATTGTATTGTTGGGCCTGGTGATCCCCACCCATGTTTACCACTGGTTTCAGCTGGTGCAGGGCTCACACACTTTCTCTTCCACATTAGGTGCAACATCTTTAAACCATCATGTGTTTCATTATTATATTATTTTATTATTATTATTCATAAGTATTTGCATGAAGCTGAGTCCACTCCCAAGGTGTAAAGGAGCTCCTCATCAGTTTTGTCAGGTAGTGGGTGTTCATGTCATGTATTCCTGTCAGCAAAGTCACTTCTGAAATCGTCACTCTTCAAGTTATTTTCTAACCCCCCCCCCCCCCATTCATCAGGCCTCAAAGTCGCGTAAAATGGGATGTTTGCTCTCAACTTCCTCCTCACTCACTTGCCGTTTTCCAGAGATTTGTGAAGGCGCCTCCTTCCTCCCTCAGCTCTCTTCGTTGTTGCTGCAACATCCTCTCTCTCTCACACAAAAACGAGGAACAGATGTTAGAAAGTTGTTTGCAGAAGAATGAAGCAGTTTTTTTCTGGGATCACATTCAGTGGGATGAACTGATGGAGAAGTTCCTACTCAGCTGTGTAACTTTAAGTTGGCTTGTCTAACACTCCAGTGACATACACCCTTGTGTATTACAGTTATTATTATATTTCCTGAAATTGTTTTCATCCACGCATTCAGATTAGTCCATTATTTCTCTAAAACATATTAGCAAGTTCGTATGTATATCAGTTCTTGCTTTTGTTCCTTCTTTGCATCATCTTCATCATCACCATCCTCATACACACTCCGCCTGACTCTTGATGACAGAAAGCACGCAGTCACTGCAGACAGTTAAAAGTTGTGTGTGTCAGTGATGTACAATTTATCAAAGCTAGGAAATTACCTCAGCCAGACCGCAGACAGAGGATGTGGTATACATACATCGTCTGTCTGAAACTGAAACCTTACCAATAACCAATGAAGACTGATATCATTTTTTAGACATCAACGATACCTTTTCCCAACCGAAAGTCAATCATTTGTGTACAAAGCTCGATCCCCAAATGTTAATAGATAACAATGACCAGCTCCAAACTCTGTTACGGCTTTTATTATTGTCATTCATTTATTTAGTTTTGTGACTTTGCATTATTCCAGCCTAACTGCACACATTCAGAACATGAACAACTTGCTGAAGCGATAAGTTGATTCATTTTCAGTTGCTTGACAGGAAATTCATTATTGGCAACAAGGCAGGATTATGGCCAAAATGATCATGATTATTTATCACGAGTATTTATTAAAAAAAAACAGAGCACTGTTTTCACTTTCATGTTGTGCTACACTCCTGATAATTACGAAGTCTTTGCATCAAATCAGATTTAAAATAGATATTTTTGTCACCTAATTTTTAAATATAAATATAATATAAATTTAACATTTTATAAAATTTAGGCGAACTAAAAATGTTCATGCCATCACAGAATGCAACCAAATGAAAACAGTGTTTAAAAGTGGAGCGGCCATTTTTAACGATGATATCGCAGTCCATTATGTTCATTTATTTGAGAGAGGACAAAATCTGGATCATGATTAATATTCGATTAATTGTGCAGCCCGACTGGAAACTGCTTCATTCAATGAATTTCTTCAGTAATTTTTCAAGAATATCCCAACTTTTTCCAGTTTCTTTGGAGAGATCATCTGATATTTTTCAGTCAGGGCTCTCAGAAAAAAACTGTTTTCCAGGCCTTGACAAGGCTTGGAATTTACAAAATGTTTTGGAAAAGTTTTGAACATACATTGTTTTTTTGGCTGTTAATTAAAATATATTTTTAAAAATTCTATGACATGCCTAAAATGTTAAAAAAGACATTCTTTTGATTACTTTTTTAAATCCAGTGCTGCACTGCATGACCATTAAAACATTGCTAGTAGACCAGAGCGTCATCGCATCATCACCAAGGACGTGTCCCCTTTTGGTGGAAAGAGTCACGCTGTCACGTAAGAGGAGAGAAACAGAAAAATGTAGAAAAGCTGTTTTGTAGTGGGTAAGGCTATCACACTGAGATTTGAGCGACATCAAATACTGACTTTTCACTGTCAGTGTGTTTAATGTCTAAATAATGCTGGTGACGGTTAAATCAGTGGATGGACAGTTACTGTTAGCTTGAGTGGGAAACTTCTGCAGTCCAGTTATTCAGTATAGCAGGTCTGCTGCTATACTGTGTTTTGTCTCCAACTAAATCTCAACCTCTAGATCAAAAAGTTAGATATTAACCAGTTAGCTATTGTCAGACAAGTCATTAGCCGTGCCATACCTGGTGATTAAATCAAATAAACAATTTGATTTAATCACCAGTTATCGTCATCTATACATTTATAGACTGTCCAGATAGTCCTACACATTTAACACTATTTAAATAAGTATACTGAATATATCTTTGGTTTTTGACCTGTTAGTTAGACATAATGAGGAATTTAAACACGTCAGAGTTTTAGGAGATTATCATGTGCATTTTCTGTTTTCTTTATTTATATATTTTTACAGATCAAATGATTATCTAAAAAATTGTCAGGTTAATTGATAATGAAAACTATTTTGCAGCCTTGAAATACCTTTTGTGAGCTGCAAAGATTAGTCGATTTATCGATTGGTCGATCGTAAGAAAATTAATCCCAACTGTTTTGATAACTGATTTGGTTCTAGTTTCTTAAATATGAGAATTTGCTGCAATTCTTTGTCATTAATCACAATAATTCAAGACTCTTTGGCTTTGTTGGTTGGACAAAAGCAGCAATTTTAAGACATCACTTTAACATTTGGGAAATTGTAATGAAAGTTTTTCTTTTTTTATTTTATAGACTAAATGATCAATAATGAAAATAACTGGCAGATTGATCAATAATATAATAAGTAAAGTAACTGTTATTTGCATTTTGCAGTTTTACTCCCTCCACATCTCACCTGGTTAAATGTTTCTTGCATTGTTGGATGGAGTGACATTTTTTGAAAAAAAAGTTGAAATTGTCTATTTCCTAACAGCGTTTTTTCCCACACACTTCATAGTCAGTCAACAGTTTCCCGCCTCAGACTAGACTCTTAATCCTCTCACACAAAAATAATTACCTATCAGAGTTGCCAGAGTTTCTCTTTATAACTTAAGCTTCCAAATGTATCTTCTTTGAGGGAACTATGGTTCAGCCATTTTCCTGAACAAATCATGCTCTTTCCCTGCACTATTTTCAGAAAACTATACATACTAAGTCCCATGCTGCATGAGAAATCAGCTATTTTATTCGACTTTTGTACCACCTAAACATCAAAATAATTGCCCTCCGGTCTGTTAACTATATTGTTAGGAAGAAAGGAAGCCACCTCCCATGATCCTCTGCAACTATGAGTCCAGCTAAGCGTATATAGTCCCATCTCCATCTATATTTTCATTGCCCTTTGTCCCTAGAGCCGAGTCATCTCTCAAAGTTTCCTGACTTCAAAGTCTGCTGTAGGATCATCCTGATGGGTTGGGACTCATTAGAGATTTTCACAGCACAGTTTTCCACTTCGACCACCATCGTTTCACTCTCATTTTTCCACCCCCCACTTGTTATGTTTGGCCAGAGAAGAGGACATAGTGAGAGAGAGAAAGGGAGAATGTATGAAAACATGGATACATACACCAGCGAGGAGCAGCTCTCACTCGCTTAACATCTGTTTCCATTTTGGTGTTTGCTTTCAACTTGGTGCCAGAGAATATGGAGCCCCCAAATGTGGAGAGGGTTGTTTTCAAGTGGTAATTTGGCACACCCCGCATCTATTTTTTTTTTTTTTCTCTCATCCTCGTTTTAGTTGGGAAGCTGTCTTTGGTCATAAACCATGCCTTCAGCCTGGAGGAGAGATGCACTAGTGCAAAAATTATGTATTTTTGGCAGTAAACGCTGGTAGCCTAGTTTTCCACTTGAGAATAGACATTTCGACTCAGCCTTTCCTGGCTCCTCTTCAACTATGAGAGTTGAAAATTCCCTTTAGAGGTCCGTGGCTTTTCTCCTGACATGTATAGGAGTAAATGTTTAGCATATTATTTAATATGCCTTTCTCTCCTGCAAGGTCCCAAACAAGCCGGAAATGTTTTTCTTCTTAAGTTAGCAGTATGTTGTTTGTGTTGGTAGTTTTAAGAGCAACAATGACATGATCAAAAGTTGAACATCTGTGGAGCTGAAATGTTATAACATCTGATTCTAAATAGGCCACAAGGCGTTATTACGCCAAGAGATTAAAGGGACATTTCACCCCAAAATCAAAAATACATATTTTTTCTCTTACCAGTAGTGCCATTTATCAGTCTAGATTATTTTGGTGTGAGCTGTCGAGAGTTGAAAATATCAGCAGTTGAGATGTCTGCCTTCTCTTGGAATATAATTGATCTGAAGGGAAGTCGGCTTGTAGTGTTCAAAGCACCAAAAAATAACATTTGAAAAACTCAACAAGAATGTCTCTTTCCAGAAATCATGACCTAAGACAATCCACAGACCTCGTTAGTAGTTTCCTTTAGGACCTATTTTCTCTCTACCCAAATGCACTCACCAACCGTATCACTGCCTAGAAGGAAGCGTACATTTAGTCATGGACGAGACGCTCATGTCCGTGACAGCGCGAGATGCTGTCCTCTTTCACGGTGCTGCTAGATGAGCTAGTAGTAGATGCATGCATCCTTCCGCGCGGTGAGGGGGTAGTGGGTGTAGTTTGGTCGAAGAAAATAGTTCCTACATGAAACTGCGCACCAAAGGTCTGAGCATTATCATAGTGTAACCAGGTTATGATTTCTGTAAAGCGACGTTGTTGAGTTTTTCAGATGTATTTTTTTGTCACTTTGAGCAGCACAAGCCAAGTGCCATCTAGTGCCATTATATTGAAGAGAAGTACAACTCAAAATCTCTAACACTTAGCAGCTCACACTAAAACGATATAGACAGATGAATAACACTACAGGTAAGATGAAAAATATGTCTTTGATTTCGGGGTGACCTGTCCCTTTAAGAAATAAAGCATCACCAGAGTACGATGGATATGTTCTTATAGCTAATCGACATGAGCTGCCCAGGAGTGAGCTAATTTCTGTAATTAGCAGGGACCTTTCCCCCCGTCTTCACCCGTTGCCTAATCATGATAACAATATTGCTTGCTCCTGATTGGTTTGGCTGATTCTGAGCTTGGCTGAGTCCCATGTTATGAAGTCATCGGTCCAGCAGTCCCGGCTGCAGTTTCCCCTGAGTCATTGACAGCTGTAGAGCCGGTAGATCACTGGCAGTCTTTAATACAGAGCACAGAGTCTGATGAGGAGCGCTCCTCGTACTGCAACACTCAGTGATTAGTTTTCCATTGGGAGTCCAGCTGCGGGCTTGTTAGCATGCCGAGCTTGTTTCAGTTTGATTTAATTGAGCTGCGGTGCCTTTTTTTATAGTGGTTATTAATAAAGGAAATTAACAGCTAATGAATTAAGAGGAGTGACTACTCCTGCTGTATTGTCTGTACTAGACACAGAGTATTTCAGTAAATATGAGGCAGCAGAGGAAACAAAATTGTTTCTTTGACAGTGTTATTTCTCACCATCTGACATTTGTAGGCCATTAATTGATTTCTTGAGAAAATAATCAGTAATTGATAATTAAAATAATGGTTAGTGACATCCCCATAGCTGTCTGTTTTGCTGATCACTCCTGCATCTTTACAGTCGGTCAGGAAAGTGCTGTAGTGATGACTTTCCTTAGTCTGTGTTTCCTTCCTACAGCTTGTGTAAGACATAGGAAGGATGAGGATGTGTGATAAAAAAACAAAATTGGCCAAAATGTTCATTCATTTAAACAACAAGCTGGACTTTCCAAAAACCAGCGTAACTGTTTATCTTTAAGTAATGACCTCATCTTGTTGTTGTTGCTGTCGAAACTCGTGCGTCTAATGGTGGGTTTTTACCACAGTGGGACCCCCCTCCATATCACCACTGCGCTGCTCTCTAACAATTACAGGATCTACGTCACAGCACTGAAGCTCACCCCATTCTTCACATTTCCATCCACAGAAACAGATTCAAAGTGTTGGATTGTTTACCACCAGCACTGTCATTTCAGTCCAGTGGAATAAACTCAGTCCATTCCCTCATGGCAAACATAAGAGTGTAAATTAAAAACAAAAAATAAAGCCCCATGTATATTACTCTCTATAAATTCAAACATTATTGAAGTTACCAGAGGGGAGAAGAGATGACAAAACACTGCTGCTGGACACTGTACAAAATGGAATTAGAAAACATCAAAAGAAAGTTGTAGTGCAGAGCTATTCAGCTGTCAGACATGTCTAAATTGGATTAGTTATAGTCATTTAGAAGTAAGCCTGCTTTAAGCGACCTGTCAAGTTTGAAGCTGTGTGGGGAAATATAAATATGGGATTAAACTCTGTGTTGGCAGATATATGACATTAAATGACTCACTTTGGGAATGGGGCAAAAAATGTTTTATGACATTAGGACTGCGGCTATTTATTATCAGTTAATCTGACCAATATTAAATTGATATATCTATTTATTTATTGGTTTATAAATTGGAATTAAGTTGTGAAAATGCCTATTGAAATCCCCTATAGCCCAAAGTTATGTCTTCATATTAATGTTTTTTTTAAAAACAAATCAGACTTTCATCTTTCATCTTTCATACAAACATGCAGCCCAAAGTGCATTACAAAGCAAGACTGAAACAGCATTGAAAAAAAAAAAACAGGTTAAAAAATATGAAACATTTCTGTTAGAAAAACAGTCCATAGCCCAAAGATATTCACCTAACACATTCACGCATTAGTCTAATGAAATAAAGAAAAAGGAATGCAAGTCGATTTATATAATACATTTCAGCAACAAGGAAATTCAAAGTGCTTTACATATAAACATCCAAACCATTGAGACATCCTGCAAATAAATAAATAAATAAAATGAAATAAAGGACATTTGAATGCAAAGCTTAATTAAAGAGCAAGAGAATCGAAAATAAAAACAAGCTAAACTAATAGAAAGAGAGGCATAAAGTACAGAAATGAAAATTACAGTGCAGTGTCACAAATGAATAAATATTTAATTTAATAAAAGCCAGGCTGCATGGAGAAAAGTCTGAATTAGAGGTGAGAGTTGCCGCTGACCTGAAGTTTTCTGCAAGTTTTTTCCAGATATGTGGTACATAAAAACTAAACACTTCTTCCCCATGTTAAGTCTTGACTCTGGGGACAGAAAGCAGACCTGTCCCAGATCTTAGAGGTCTCCTGTGGTTCATAGCATAGCAGAAGGCCAGAAATATATTTTGGACCTAAACCATTCAGTGCTTTATGAACTAACAAAAAGCAGCTAATTCTTACACAGCCCTGTCTCCTAGAAACTGCATTTATTTGAAGCAGCAAGTACATTTTGAGAGAAACGTAATGCCGAGCAAATAATGTTTTACATTATGAGGAATTGTTGCTTTTAAATGGAACCGGCAAGTCACATGAACGCATAAGCAAAATGTTCACTGACAATGTATCAGAGTCGTTTTCCACCAAAATAGGCAATCTTGAAATACGGTATCCAGTAGTAGAGACTAAAGCATTACTTTTTAACCAGCTTTTAAAGAACATTCAATTACGACTTTCCATAATCTTAATCAAAGTGCATTTATTGCTTGATGTCAAGGTGCTGCACTTTGCACACCTGGAGTTTTTGCTTTCAACAGGGATCCAGAAAAGTCTTAAAAGGCATTGAATTCATTTATCTGAAAATAAGGCCTTAATTGGTATTAAACTGACATAAATTGATCTGTGTAAAGTCTTAAAAATACTTATACATGGGAAGTAGGCTTTTATGAAGAGTTCACTCATCATGATGGGAATCTAAACAGTGAAATCTCAGATGTAGAGTGACGAGCACAAATAGCCAAGAAAACCAGCCAGAAACACCAGATATTTTCTACTTATGTTGGTAAACAAAATACATACTTTTATGATAGAGTAATATCTGCAGTATGTTTAGTATGTTTAATGTAGATAATCTAAAGTTTTAACAGGACAAAAAAAATCATGTTTTATGTTACAGTAAACATTTGGGCAAAAATAAATGTCCTTCTTCAATTTTGGTTATTAGAAAATAGATATTTAACTTAATTCCTAATAGCAATAAAAAACCCTTAAAAAGTCTTAAATCTACCTTTCTTTAAGCTGCAGGAGCTCTGTTTTAAAAAGCATATTTTTTTCAACTTGTCAATTGACCAATGAACTGTTTCAGCTCTAAATGACAATAATGAAAAATTCCTGTTCAGATATTGTACAATAGAAACAAATTTCAGCTAGCCTTTTACATCTGCATTAGAAAATATCTTCCAATTTTGAGGATAGTGAAAAGATGCGAGGAGCAGATGGTCTTTGAGTGTCAGCTTATGTCTTTGAAGTGCCGAGGTCTGCGCCACAGGCTCACAGAGGACTCTATTGTGTTGGCAACGTGAACGACGAACCTGTTCAACGGCCTCGCTCCTACATGCAGAGTGCACGAAACCTGCTGGCCTGCTGCCAACTCACAGCCAGAGAGGCTGCTCTTTTTGTTTTGGTTCATGGTCACTGAATCACTGCGAAAGAATTAGGTGTCTCCTTTTTTATGGAAGATGTGACTGTGTAGTCAGAGCTGTAACTCATAGGTGGAGGGCGAGTAGTACTGAAAGGATCTAAAGTTTTGTGTGTGTGTGTGTGTGTGTGTGTGTGTGTGTTTTATTCTATTTTGGTTAGTTGTTGGCAGTGTAAAACTTTTAGTCACTCACGACTAAAATAACACCATTTCTATCGCTGTTTACTTTAGAGTAACTACAATAACACATGCACACATTGTAGTAGATTCCCGGGAAACCCTGAGAAGTGTTGGCACCATGTCTACCCGTCACATTTTACCGTAGTGCTGTTTATAGTAAGTATAGATCATACATTGCCTGTAAAAATATATAAAATATGTGTTCACCTATGAACCTTTAGTTTATTTGCTTTTTTGTTTTAAGTGGTGGAAGAATTAATCATCAACCTTTTTGTTCTTTTTGGATGGCATATTAGAATTTAAGTAATTTATCAAGCAAAATCAAATGATGATATTATAAATTTTTCCTTTTTATATAATTATAAATGGACTATTTTTGAGTTTTGAATTGTTTGTTAAAATACGTACTTAAAAGGTGTCACCTTAGACTCTTGGAAAATTGATGAATTATTCTCACAGTTTTTTGACATGTAAAGCTGGGGTAGGCAGATTTATTTTGGCATCTAAAAATCCGGAAATAAACTTGGCCCCTTCACCTCCTCTGGGCTCTGTTTTCATGTTTTATGGCTTTAGAAAATCCAGGCTCCCCACCAGATTAGCACACTTTATGTTGCTGCCGTTATACAGGTTAGACCCACCAGCCAGCTGTAACGCTCATTACAGTCACTAACCAAAGGTTCGTCTCTTGAGCTGCTGCCCGCTCTCCTCTTGGGGAAGAAGTCCACAATGGCAGGCAGCGAGGCAGAGCTGCCATGGGGTGGCTGGTCTAACAGAGAGATCTCTTTAATAGAATAAGATGAAATAAATAAATGTATGGGATTCACTGGGTTTGTGTATGAAGCACATGCTTATGCTCCTGGTCTTTGGGTAGGAGGGACTGGGTTCAGAGAGGGGAGAGCTGCAAGAGGAGGGTGTAATTTTAAATTTAACCATTTCTTTTTGGCTTTCCCAGATATCTGGCTTCCCCATCTTTAACAAAAATAATAAAAAATATTTATTATTTCTATGAATCTAAATTGAAGACAGTGATAATTGGTGGTTTAATGACACCTGAACAGCTTTTTATAAATACAGTAATCTCTTTTTTTAAAAAACATTTATTGGGATTTACATTTAAATACAGGTATGTAGTTAAAAAATGGCTTCACAGAGAATAGAAAAACAGTTACACAGTTAACACTCTTCACTGGATCAGTACAAACAAAAAAAAAACATGTCCAACAATCCCTTCCCTTCTTTATGTTACATGTATAATAATGTGAATAAGTCATAGTAATAGTTTAGGAGGTATAGTTGCAGTGTAATATTATGAGATATTGTTAACACTGTGAGCTAATAACAGTGCAAAGATCAGAACCAGTATATTCCACACAGGTAGCCCCTTCTCTAGATGTACACTATACTGGATGTACAGTATACTGGATGTCTGTCTGGCACACTGTGGATCAGCGTCCCTTTGCGTGATCTTGGTCAACTTAAAGCAAAATAGGACCCAAACATTCCCTCAGTGATGCTGAATTGGCCTCTTTCTCACTGATGTGGTTTAAAAGGCAGCCGTTTTTTTTCTTCTTTTCTTCAAGGCCTGTAGTCTCCTTCATACCACACGACTGCCTTTATTTAGCCCCAGCTTCACCCTCACACCCAAACAGCACTAAAACCAGGATGTCTTAGTCCCCTAATTTATATTGTTCCATTTAGTGAAAAAGCTAGTAATGATATGTTGCTGTTTTTTTACTAGTCTGCTGTAAGTTACTCCTTCCACCCTCACTTTGTCACAGAGGGAGAGTCCTCTCTGAGCTGTAAAGGTCAACACGTGTGGCGGATACGATTTCTCTTTGGTGCTGAATGAGTACAACCAGACACTGTGTAGTCACAGCAAATATACTTAAAGCTGCTCACCTAAGCCCTGGAGCGTTTACTTATTAAATACAGTTTTCTTTTATTAAGTTAGAACAGAATCATTTTTGAAAAGTTTAAGACAGACAAAGGATGCAAAAAAAACACCGTAAAAAGGATACTTTGCTGATTTTCAACCAGCTATATATCAAAACAATGTGGGCAATATGCGTAAATGAACTGTGGTAAATTTCCCTTCATCTAACTAGTGCCTAGATATCCTTCTTCCTACCCCCCGGTTAAAGTCCAACAGATGACGTAAATTGATGCGAAACACATCATCTGGCAGAGTTTCGCTGCCTCTCGGGCTGTTGCTCAAACTACAGCCTGTACTTCAGCATTTTTGTATTGTCCACCATCTATGCTGCCACTGCGGACTCAGAGTGCATCAAGAGACAGACCCGTCCCTCTCTCTCTTTTTGTTTCAAACAATGACTTAAATGGAACAGCTGATTGAATATAAATCAGCATTATATTGCTACACTAGCTATTTTCATCTAAAATGTTCTTAGAAACACATTTTATTTCTGTGTTTAACATTCATGCTGTGGCATTATTGGAGACAGCTACAGTTGTAATGCATTCTGGTAGTTGAAGGGTTTCTACCTCTTGAGTAAAAGTGATTGTCACAGTCGTTTTCCTCTCTTTTCTCTGGTCATGCAGCACCAGTTTTAAAAGTGTATGCGTCTTTCTACTGCATAGACCGTCAAGTTTTATGAAAAGGCCATCTTTCTAGGAGTGAAAGTCTATTAAGTTCACAGAAAAATGTGTCTTCAACTGCGGATGATATTGACATAATAGTTTGAGGTCATTTTAAGTAGAAATTACCAGTTTCACTGGTTCTGACTTTTTGTGTTTTATTTTTGCATTCAGACAGGATGTAGGGTTATGCTTTGAGGTGGCTTGATAGCATAACATGTCAATTGAAAGGCACGAGTGTCTGCAAATTTGCTTTGAGCGACACAAACTGACATACAGATGCAACTGTGCAAATTGAAAGTGTTTCAGTTCACTTAAATTTGGTAGTTGATAGTTAGACCAAACTGCAAGAATTGCATGTTTTACAACAACTCAATACTGCCAGGATTCAGGACTCCTGTTTTGTTTCAACACAAAATGCACTAATGGTGCTGTTACAAAACACTTCGCCCCACATTGCATATTATGACTGTTGTCTAGTGTATTTACTTCAGTGAGATGAGATTGTCTACTGATTACATCTTTACCACATAGAGTCTTACTTACTCGTCTGCTGCTGCTTCTGTTTAGTTTGCAGGAATCGGATAGCAGATGTTTGGCATTGAATCTCTTTGCACTGAGAGCAGAATACCTTCATCATCTGGGCTGTGTGCTTATCACACAGTCTGCTTTATCACAGTGTGTGTGCTGTTGAGAGATGCAAACTTATTGACGCCATGATGCAATGTTGAGACAACACTGTGTCATTATAATGAGAATGGTGAAATGTGTCTGAATGTTCAAGAAAAACAAAGCACCCCCTGTTGACTGTTTGACTTCTCTAGTAGTAGTACAAGAAATGGATCTTCTTGAAGTTGGGAATATAGATTTTAGGGGTTGGGAGACGCAAGGGAGATAGCTGGCTCAATATTTAGATCTTGCATTGTCCCCAGATTATTTTGACAAAACTGAAGACATTTCTACTATATATTGATGCGGAACAGGCACAAATTGGAGTGTAAAATGAAGCAAATTAAGGGTTTGATGCTTAAAATTCTCTGGTGGAGGACCCCCAAACCCCATTTCATAATGTCTCCCTCACAATGTTAAAATGAAACCTAAACCCTTAGTTGAGAAATTCTATGAAATTAGATGATTACATCTGATGTCTGAGAGTGCTCAGATAATCTTTCATGTGCCTGAGAGAGCATGAAAATAGTTTTGTATGGCCAGTAGACTTTACTTTATTCAGTCTAAAATTGGGAATTTGCGTTTTTTTTTTGTCATATTTCTTATCTACAGATAATTTTCAATTTTATGAACCTTCAACACTGTTACTGAAGTCCTTTCCTCAATACAACAAATATGTTAAATATATTATTCACTCCTTGGCCCAGTTCGTGTCAGTTCAGTGCACCTGCACAGCTGCAGCCCCCTTTGCTGAACTCCTATAACAGCCTACATTAGTCTCATGCTTATAAGACCCATGCTTTAATGCTTTTGATGTTTTAACATCACAGATGATGAACAGATTTCCTGTTAACACATATACAATCTTTGCACGCTATGGAGTGTCTCTCCCTTTTCTGGGCTGAGAACAGCAGAGGAGGTCGCACCAGCATGTGGGTCTGAAGTAGTTCATTCACATTCAGCACCGAAGCAGCAAACATACATGAGTCAAGCTGCCCTGCTTTGTTCGGCGTTGCACCCCCCCCCCCCCATTTCCATTAACTTTCTCTACTTCCATCACAGTTGTTTTTGTGGAGAGGTCATTCAAAATGAAACACGGTTTGTAGAATTTTCTGTTGCTCCTGTGTTACTCAATATTGTGGTTAAAGTGAAAGTGATTTGATTGACAAAATGCAAGTCAAATTTCAGTGAATCATCATACAGCTTTCACTCTAGACTTATACATTACATTAAATTAAGTTTAGGTCAGTGATGTTGCACTTATTAATGTTATATCAACAAAGATGTATCCTCACAGATTATGCAGGAGTAATATCTACAGCTCAGATCTATACAACATAAGCCATTTAGTTACACTCCTTTTAGAGCTACTTATGAACTGACAACAAACAGCTACACTCTTCATTATAGTGTTTTGAGGAGTTGAGATTAAAAGATTTAGGTTTGCATAAACCATGTGATTTCCTTTTATCAGTGCTTTGTTGTGCAATGACTTAAGGACATTGTGTCTCATGGCTTGTTAGTGCTGTGTGACTTTGTGTAGTGTGACCCACTGCACAGTTTCAGATCCACTAGTGCTTTAGCCTCTAAAACATACAGTATATTATACACATGCAATTTGACCATCTTCAGGATCACAATCAGGACATCTTTATTATCCCAGAGGGGCAATTTGTCCTGTGGTCAGCAGTATGATACACACATAAATGGATAATAAGATATACGATATATGATCAATTAAAACAAAAACACACACACACACATACATATTAGTGTTTTTGCCTATTTGTCCTATAAACTTGCATTTTATATGCTGATGGAAGCAGCCTGTGTTTTTTGGGGGGGAGTTTTTCCTTAGGCAGTGTGAGGGTGTAAGGACAGAGGGATGTCGTATGCTGAAAAACCCTCTGAGGCAAACTGTGTTTTGGGATAATGGGCTTTATAAATAAAATTGACTTGACTTGACTTGACTACTCACTGGATAAGGGTTAACTGGTTACATCCATGACTGATTTGGCCTTCTTCAGTGTTCTGATCCTGTATATGTAAGACAAATCATTTAAAGTTGTGTCTGCGATATTGCTGCAAGCCTTCACAATGCCCTGCAATGTGTTTCTGTGCTTTAAGTTAAGTTCCCCTTACCAGCAGATAAAAGAAAAGGTGAGAACTGAATCAATAAAACAAGAATAAAACAACTTCTTTAAAGTACCGTCAACATTAAAATATTGGTGTTTGCGGGTAGCATCAGTCATATTATAAAATGTTATCCACTTATTTACTCATACAAAGTAATTTATAGTTCATAAACTTGACAGGGCTTTTGGGTAGTTCACACCTCAAGATGCAGTTGTTATCTGTGTTCTTGGTGTTAATCTTCAATCACGATTCTCGTAACAGCCATGCAGTATGCCTGAGAACGCTGTACTATGGGTATAATCACATGTATTCTTTTGGTGCCATGTTTTCTAGGAGTCTGCATCACCACATACTTTCCAGTGAAAAAGACTGTGTTTGTGTTAGAATTCAAAGTCTACGTCTCTTGTTCTCTCATGCTTTCTTCTGCTGCTCGTTATCCAGACTCAGGCTGGACATGCTCCAAGGTCAGAGCTGTGAAGCAATGGCCCAGATTTTCATTTTGCCAGCGCCCCTCCTTTTCTTATCCTCTGTCAGCACTTTCACAAGTTCACCCTGCAGGCTCAAATTACAAGATCAGGAGGAAATAGTCATGTTCCTGTAGTTGCATAGAAAGCCAGAGAGTGACTGACTGACAGAGGATTAACTTAGATTTCCAAAGCTAATTTTTACAAACCATTATTTTTCCAGGGAAAGATGGCTGAGTGTGTCTTGACCTTTTCAGGGCCTTTTCCGGGGCATCCTTTGATTCACACAGTTTTACTGATTTACATGAGAAAGCTGCCCGCTAAAGGTGCCCTGTAGTTTGCCCTTGTGCACCTGTGCAAATGAGGAAAGAGTATTCCTCGATTTAAAATCTTAAAGGTCTTCATATGGCATGTATTTAGAATAGAGAATTATGTTAGAATTTGCAGGCTCATGCTTCGGTTCCTCAATACGAGCGCTTTTATTTAATCAATGGTATTATTGTGGTGGCTTTTTCTGTGGGGATTAATATCAATATAATTACCGTATGCCTTTAGGTTTTTTTTTAATTTCAGGAAAGACTAATCTGGCACATGCCGTGCTGTGAACGCTCTGGTTACTGGTAATATTAGCAATAATAGCAAGCCTGGCATTGTTGCTTGTACTCACTACGCTCACTTTATTTGAATCAGCAAAATGTAGAAAAATATAAGAAAAGGCCAAATCTGTGACATTGGAGCCTGTCAGCAGAACAGTCCTCATCATAGTGATCCATCAAAGAGATGGACTTTGCTTGTAGCAGCTCACAAAGGCAAACGGGGCCTGTAACGTGCTCTTTAGCTTTTGACCTGCAGGATTAATGCCTCCGTGAAAGAACCAAGCCATTTGCTTTTGACCTGGTTCTGCCCTCCTTGTCTACAAAAGCCCTCCGTTCATTTCACTGTGTTTTGGGTTAACAAAATATCATTGCATGTCTCTCTAAAATGAGTAAAATTATTTTGACATACAGGCAGAACATCCTTTATGCAGTACCTTTGCACAGCAAGAAACATATTTGGCCAAATTGGGCTCATGTCAGTTTTGCAGGTGTAACACTTTGGTTTTGGCAATAAATGGGTGAGCAGCTGTCTGTGTATGCTTTTCTAATTAATTACCCTTAGATGCAGCAACAAGCTCTTTCTTTCTCCCAGCATAGCCAGCAAGTAATAATAAATAATAAAATAATAATAAAGAATTAAGAAAATCCAGCCAGAGCCAGAGTCTCCTGCTGAAAAAGACACTGCCACATACTTCTAGTGCATCATTATTAATGACTTGTAGGGATTACTTATGTATGAGTCTATACGCTGCATAGTATACCTTTAAGAAGGATTCTTGGCACCACTGGGGCCAGACTGTAATGAAGCCAAATGTTGGTTTCGTACCAATTGGCATTCTGCCTCACATTTCTCTTGGCTTCATTTGAGTTCCTAAGTGTAAATTAATTAATTTGAATGATTTAACTGCTCAGTTAAATCAGTTATGTTTTGAAGTAGAAGTGTATTCAAATGCTTGAAGGTTGCAAAGCCTTGCTACATGCTGATGAAGCACAAATGTGAATAAGTCTGAAATGTGCTGATCTGAACTCACTGACCTCAAGCAGTTCTTTACATCACAACCTTCTTCATTTTAAAGACAACCTCTGCGCTGCTCAAAGCTCAGAAAGTATGTGTTGATAGATAGAAAAAGTTATTGAGGTGAATTTACTGTTAATGGAGTGATGTCTAATCCAAGAGTCAAGTGACCGTGGACTCTAGATTCTCTAAATGTTGCTCAGGACTATGGTGGTCCCTGCTTTGAAATAAAGCTTTCATTGATTGTAGTAGTGCTTGTTGTTGTTGTTGTTGTTAGATTCAGTATAAAGTATGTAAGACATTAAAAAAGATACAGTTAAAAAGATTATTTACACAGGAATCCATGATCCCAGCATGCCTTGTCAAAAGCAGTCAGTAAGCCACTTGTTTTTCCCTGACAGTCACCAGATGTTGGCAGCTGTCAGTGTGACACCATACGGAAGAACAAACAGCTGGAGGGGGTTTGGGAATTGCCACCCGCTGCTACTGCAGAGTGTTACGGTTAATCTCTATGCTTTATACAAACGCAAGACACACACACACACACACACACACACACACACACACACACACACACACACACACTCATTTGCAGTCCTGCATGACATCTTTTATGTTTTCCCTTGAATAAAAACAATGACATTTACACTCAAGCATTAAATTAATGGTCTTATATCCAGTGATTTACACTGAGGGCAACAGCATAATAAACCTGAAATCTAGATAATCAGTTTTACATGAAATTACCTGAAAGGGACAGAGTGCTCCAATCCACCAGTTGACATAACCCCTTCCAGTGTTGTCATTGTGTAAACTTGCCTTTTTGTGGATTATTGCTGCTAAACTATTGTAAATGTGGAGCAGGAATAATCTAAAAACCATAACTTAGTTGTACGATATAACTGATGATATAGGACTCAACATCATGCAAAAGTAGCACTGTGTCCTACATTCAGTTTATATAATATGTGAATATTGACCTCCTACAGACATTTTCCTTTCTGGCCTGCAATTGTGCCCTGAGCTGCTTTCTGTTTGTGTGTTTTTGATTTTGTAGGATGGAAATTTTTGCAAAATGTCTTTTTAATGTGACTTGGGTTGCAAACATAATGGAAAGTACTTACCAGTGTGATGTAACAAAAAATGCACTACAGTTGTAATTAATAGGCACACCTGAGTTTAGAGCACTTGCTCCTGCTGATGTATTATTTAGTAGGTTAAATTCAAAAATGTGTTTACAACATTGTATGTGATGGTTGCACTTGCCTTATTTATTGTGTTGTGCCTCGGTTATAAGTTTACTGTGTCGACAGTAGTAGACACACTTATTAGCTGCTCATGCACCTTTCCTACATGGAGTAATGTCACAGTAACATGTTAAATGGCATAGATTATGATAAGAAATGAGTGCTGATTAAATCAGCCTGTGCTGGGATGAGGTCTTTGAGTTTCTTCCCCTGCGGTGGCACTTGCATGCTTGTGGGCTGTTGATCCTGTGGAGAACCAAGCTGTGCTTTGTCACATTTTAAGGGGCAGACTGCCAGACCTGACTCCAGCCCTGCGGCATTACCCAAAATGGCAGCTCTCTGTTTGGCTGCCTCTAATGGTGTGTGTTTCTGGTTGTGTCAGTACTGTAGAACTGGATAATATTGTGTATCACAGTTTGCAGTGGCTATAATTGGGTGAAAAGTAAAAAGTGAAAATTAAATTGTTACATTTGAGTTGCAGTACCTCCTATATTTAAATGGTTAAGATGATGATATAAGAATCAACCGCCGAACAGATATTTGTCCTATTAACATAGGGCGTGATTAGAAAAATCTGGTTAAGTAATCAAGATGTGATGTCAGTCATAATTAGGCTTTTCATCATTGAATTCAACAATGAATGCCTCCCCTTTAGAGATAATAAGCTGACATTTTTTCTTTAAAACATTCTTACTTCTTAAGTCTGTTTACAGTGGACACACACAAACAGTAAATGGAAAAATGATAATAATGTGGCAAAGACAGGAAACCAAAGTGGCACAGAGGGAGTTCATGTTCTTTAAATAAGGATTTCCCTGCAGTGTGTCTTTTATCTTCACCATCTGGCATATGCACGCTTCTCAGTTCCAGTGAAGTTCATACTAGTATTAAGTGATGGTCACACTGGATTTTTTTCTCCACAGAGCCACCATAGAGGAAGTGGAGGGGGATGTGTGTGAGTTGGAATCCAAGCTCGACAAAGTGAGTACCACCCATGAAAAACATGCTTAATTGTTCATTTGTTATACTGTGTGAACTGGCAGCTACAGAGTCCATCCTGTGAGTGGAAAGTTGCAGGTTTGTCCTTGGCCATGTCCCCGGTATATCCCCTGGCATATCACCTTTGATGAAGACATTAACATAGAAACTGTGCACCTGGCTTGCATTGTAATGAAACATGTGGTAGAGTTGGGTTGACATCCGGTTTTGCTAAGATCAGACTGGTTTGATTTTATGCAAACTGGCTAAACCAGTATTTCTCATTATGACACATTCTAGCAAAATGAAAAGAAGCCTACATCCTCAACCTGTGCTGACAGCATCACAGCACTAAATCCAGCTTTTATTGTGTTAGTAATGAGCAATATGATTAACATAGTACTATGTTAGTTTTTGAGGCTGTGTGCAATTTACTGCCGAGCTGAAACCGGCAACATGAAGGAAATCTTGAAGACAAACAGAAGTCCCCTCACACTGTCTTGCTTATTGCTGCAATTTTAATTTTATCAAGCTTGTGTTTCGGTTCTTCAGGCCTTCATCAGACCAAAAAAATTACAATTACATTTTTTTGTCTGATAAAAGGTCTAAAGGACTGAAATGTTACCTTAATGTAATGTAAATTCCAGTAATTAGCGACAGTCTGTAAGAGCTCCTCCTTATTTATCATCAAGATGCCCCTCCTCCAATGAATCTGTCATCCTTTCAGGTGTGCAGAGATTTTTTTTAAATAACATGGAGATAAATTGTCAGTTGAGATGGAAGGGGGGAAGATGTGTATGACGCACATCATGTTTGTTTACTAGAGAGATCATATGTTGTTGTTTTTTTTTTTGAGTTGATGAGTCTCAAAGTCTCTCTTAGTCTCAGAGAAAACTAATGCTGCGACATTATGGCAGCATTTTGGATTTGAAGGTGACGAAAGAGGTGACATGAAAAACATAAAGGAAGCAGCATGTAAACACTGCAGGAAAATGTAGTGTCAGTTGTCCTGCTGATGGTGGTGTGGCACCACCCTCTTGTCCTTTTTTTTTTACAGAGATTGCACTATAGGGGCTCTAGGAAGTCTCCTCTTTATGCCACCTTTACATTTTTACACAGAACCAAACAACATCAGTATCAATCAGCTCCACTGTGTGATTCTAGACTGTATGTTGGCGTCACATGAGCAAAAGAGGCGTGATGGGCTTTGCTGTTGTTTCCCTATACCAGCGTCTGCCTCGAGTGACATATTACTGTACATATGCTTCAGCAGTGCTTTGTAAACATTAACATGGCAATAGCTATCACCCTCCCGGTTAAATGGCAGTTTTCCCAATTTGTGGACATTTTCAGCTGCTGAAAAGACATACCCAGCACACTGTCTTTTTTGCTGTAGTATTACTAATATTGAACCCTGAATACTTCCCACTTAGGATCATGACTCACTACAGTGTTTCAGATGCACCAGTGATTCTGAAGTTGGATCTGATACTATCTCTGTTCATTGCCAATACAGCAGGAAATGAACACCAGCGGTCAGTCAAATGAAAATTCACCTGTGCCTGATTAATCCACACTATGGGCCTTTAATGATCTTTTAGTCTAATAATTGCATTTTGATTATCAAATTCACTACAATGGTGACTGTATCTGTTCAGACCATGACAAGGGAATGAAAACAGTTTGGGTGTCATTATTCTCCATATGGTTTGTGTTGTTTTTGGTCCAAACTATGATAGACGCTGAGAGATTAGGGATTCAGGTTGCAGGCTGTGTCAAAATAACAGTTCATGTAATGCATCTATAGTATGATTTGCTGAATATGAATACTAGCCTAGGGTGAGTTTTAGCTGCTTTTTTGGTTGTGCTCATCTTTCTAAGTAAAGGCTAACTTTCACACGGGAACCACTCTTTCGTAATACCAATAAATTCTTGCCTTTTAGTATTGTTTCCTGTAGCTGGTTCACATTAAATTCAATGTCCTAGGGAGCTACATCACTTTTTTATCTCTCTCACTCTGCACAGAAGAACTAGATTGAACTAATAAATTAAACAAACTGGTATTAATAAGTAGTTGTATCCTGCCCTGATAGCAAACCTCCTCCCATCAGACCCTCGCAGAGCTGAGAGTATGTTCACTAGCTGAGGGCTCGGATGTTGGGCTTGGAAGATCCCACTTCATTGTTTCTGGGCTTACAGTCTCACAGTGTCCCACCCTCCTCCTCACCCCACCTCTGTGACTCAGCCCCGGTCTCACTTCCCCTCTTGCTCTGGAGAGGAAGGATCTGCTGGAGAGTGGGTGTGTTTGTGTGCATGAGTGTTTGTGTCTGAGTGTGTATGTGTTAATGGGTGGAGACAAGAGACAAGGGGCTTAAAAGACCAGAGTTCAACTCTTTCATTGAGCTTCCAACCTGCTTGACGTGTCCATACGCAGCCATGATGTCAAAAGTTAACAGACTTTAACGAAGCCACTTTTAAAGGGGCCCTATTATGCTCATTGTCACAATTACATTTGTATATAGAACAGGTTTACATACTTAAATGTAAAAAAAAAACACACGTGTCTCATACTACCCTTGGTAGCAGCACCTTTGTCTGCAACAGTCTGCCTGAGCTTATGTCCCGCCCTCCAAGAGGCTGAGTCTGCGCTGATTGGTCAGCTGGCTCTCTCTATGCACAGTCCATTCTTTGGGCTTTATTACTCAGGAGACCTTCTACAAACACAAAAATGCTATACAAAACAATAAAGAAAAGGGAAAAGCCTAAAAAGCATAATAGGTCCCCTTTAAATCTTTTCATGAATGAGCTATTTTCCTAACAGACTGGATATATAACAGTGGCTAGATGATTATTTGATTATTATGAGGCTTTCGATGTTGTTACAGGTTAGGTTGAGGTCAGATTTGATTGAACTCTAAGGTATTGTTTCAGTTCAAAGAAATTAAACCACAGTATTTACAGTTCCTTTTTTTATGAGGAGAAAACAGCAAGTGCAATATGTCTACCTGAAATTTCTGAACTACAACTTATTGTGAAATTAACTACCAATTGAGCAAGTCATTACAATTAAATCATTGCTTACTTGGACAAAAAAAGCAAACTATAAATGTTTATTTGTCAGTTTATTACTTACACACACACACACACACACACACACACACACACACACACACACACACATATATATATATATCCTTTATTTAACCAGGTAAATTACAATCTCTTTTCCAAGAGTGACCTGGCCACTTATATGAACACAGTAGTCCTGCAATAAATCCTACTTTCCTAAAAGGTGTAATTGTCATTGTTAAAAATTGTTTCAGAAAGCTGCTGATTTAGATGTACAATCACTTCAGAGCCTGCAGCTTGTGTTAGAGTTTAAATGTATGCCATTATACCGATGAGTTGTTGCTGTCATTTAGCCAGCCCCTATTAATGCAGTGGAAAAAATAGGGGCTGTTGTCTTAAAATGCATTATTTTTTAATATGGCATGCATGCTGGCAACTGAGGTTATATTCACAATGGAGCAAAGCATAGGTGCAGTGGAGAAAAGGCCGGTTCATACTTCTGGCTTGACTATGAAGAATCTAGATTTGTACCCTAATCGGTAGCCTTGCAGCTTACTAGAAATGTAACTGCATTTTGTGGCGCAGACGGCAACAGCAGTGATAGGACTGCTGGTTGCATCACATTTGCTCCTGTACATTTCCAGCTGCTCCTTGTTTTTCATGAACATGGACTAAATCGAGAAGAGGTTCACAGAGAGAGTTAACTGAATGTCAGTAGTAACTTCAGTCAGTCAGTAAGTAATTTTGCTCAACATTTATTAGTCTCAACTCCAACATGATTTGCTCAATTTCAGTCGCCATTGTTTGAAGTACATGAAGAAGCTCACCACAGACTGTGGCGCTGTAATTACAGAGTGATGCAGACACACCAGTGCATAAGTATAAAGCTCACATCAATGCTAGCTACAATGACGGCTCTGCATGGAGCTCATGTACAGCTATAAATCTGTCTTGAGTTGAAACTAGTCTTTACTAAGCCTTAATACTGTAGGCTAAATCAAAAAGGTTCTAAAAATGTATTATTTAAAATAATTTAAATGATTTACAGGTGTATATATATATATAAAAACAACAATTTTTCATGCTGGAAAACTCATCAGAATATATGAGAGGGAAAAATATGCAAGGAGTCAGTCGAGGAAATACAGACTAAAATGTTTTATGTGTGTGCATGTGGCTGGATGGGAGTCAGCATGTGCATGTGTGTTGAGGTAAAAGACTATTATCCACTTTGTTAGACCTGCTGATATTTAATAGTTTCTTGAAAGACAGGCATCTATAGGGTCACTTTTAAGGATACCTTTACCTTCATATTTTTTTTTCAAATATGACAATGTGTCATGTTTTTCAAATCTGTTGCCAAATTTTGATTGACAGTTTTGTTTTGATTAGTTTAATATATGACTGTGCCACTTAATTTCTGATTCAAGTCCCTGATTAAGTTGAGTTTTGCTGCAAAATATCAATGCCATACGTTAAAAGAAGGCCTTCCACAGAGAAATAAACATTTTATATTTGTTTAGCATTTCTTAAAACTAATTGACCCTTTCGTAACTTACTAATCTGTGAGGATATTTGCTTAAAATTAACATTTCTAGTTGAGTTTTTAGCTGCTTTGGCTGCAAATACACACTCAGGCTCTGTGTCATCTCCTGTGTGGGAGTGGATGGAGACCGGCCAGCGTTTGTTGTGAGTTTACATAACCTGGAATTATCTTTGGCCTCAATGAGTCAGAAGGGAAAGAAGTGCCTGTTGTTAATTACCAAGAAACTGACTAAGCGTCAGTGTTAGTCTTTTGCTCTGCAGCACCACGTTCCAGCAAATCTATGACTCCTGAATCCATTTTAAGCAAGAGATTTTCATGTTTTTAATAAGAGACAAAGCCCTGAAGAAATGACCACCACTGTTTCTTGTTTCTCTTCACTCAAGTGTTATCATCTTCTCTCCACAATTGTCTATTACTGCATCTCTTAATTTCACTCTTCTTTGTTCTTCCTTAAGCATTTTCCCTTTTTCTTGTTCTCTCTCTAGTTGGTGAAGTTGTGTATTGGGATGATTGATGCTGGAAAAGCCTACAATGCCGCCAACAAGCAGTTTGTTAACGGGATCCGGGAGCTAGCCCAGCAGTCCACCAAAGATGAGGTCATCGAGGTAAACAAAAACACAACCTCACCTGAATCATAGAAAGTCACCAGCATTAGCTCTAGTGTTTGTTTGTTTGTTGTTGTTTTATTGCATGTGTGGGGGCATGTGGACATTTATGAAATTATAAATAATTTAGTATAATCTGTTAGATAACAGTAAAATAAAGAGCCATGATTGATAAAATCAGCACAATGTAAAACAATGGCTGACGTCTTCCTAGTTCCCAGATATCATGAGGCCTGTACTTCCTCTCGGTTTGCATGCATGGCCTTGTCTCTTATCAGCGTAGTGTTTTCATCCTCGATGACATTACCATATTAAATCTAAATTTTAAAATATGTGGCCCAGTAAAACCATGTGCTGTCCACTGGGCCCTGTCGAGGTCAGATGTTTTGTTTTGTTTTGTTTTCTCACATGAATTTTGCATGGCGAGGCAAGCACTTCCTCCCTGCCTTTGTGTATTTTCCTCAATGCCTCTCCCTTGGGTTTGAAGTTCAGCCACTGCATGTATTTGGAGGGAGTAACTTAGCCAAAAGAATTCTTTCTGAAAGACATATTGTGTGTCCAAAAAGACCAGTTTAAATGTCGATATACAGTACCTGTCTGGTGGGAGAGTTTGTTTCTGATGCAGCATGCAATAGAAATCAGCATTTTAGTTTTTGTGCAACCTTATTTTGGTAACACTATACTGAGATGCACAGATTCACTATTACTAGTTAGCTAGTATTAGCATGCATATTGGCTCTTTTGTAGTCATTATAAAGCACTATTGCATTATTCTGCGTGATTATATTCTACAACTACTAAGCATTAACTAAGAATTTTCCCTTAATAACCTCCTGATTACTGCTTTTTGATAATAAACCATGAATGTACATTGTAGCATAATACACTCATTCTAAATTTCTAAAACTTTACCTACTAGTTTTTTACAATGTAATTAGCATAATGCACAATACTTTTGTATTCTTTACATACTTAAAATGTTATACATATTTTATATTATTAATATTTTAGATGCTACTGTTAAACATTGAAGCATAATGCACTTTTTTTCCTAACATTTTTTACATACTTCTTTTGTAATACTACTTATTTCTGCTTCTCATAATTCTCTATGCATTCAGAGTGATTGTAACATATCACAATTTCCCCTGAATTTAAATTAAGCATTTCTTACACTGATTCTGACTCTCAGTGAGAATCTTTATGCTTTGCTAAGGATGGGCCTGAAGGTGGTGGTGCCACAAGATTAGTTGAGAGGGAGTAATTATACACACATCATGTATATTGGAGACTATTAAAAAACAGCGAACATGAGGAAAAAACATCAGCACATTCAATCCACGCCACTTTCACTTAATTGGATCTTCATCACGTCAAATTAAGTCAAACATTTTTGACCTAACAAAGATCCAAGTAGGATTGAAATGTTGTTTTCATTAAACGTGTGTGGCATAGAGTGAATGTGCAAGCTTTTTTTTCTCAGTGCTGCAAAAATAGTCATTCTCCCTGTAGCGTAGTGTATTTTTATGTAACAAAACGTAAAGTGTTAATAGTGTCCAAATAACTAAAGTGTCTCAGAATATGTTCCCATTTTAAAGTAAGATTTTTCTCATCGTCAATTCACTAGTTTCACTCTTTTTAACCCACACAGTTTTCATATTCAAAACTTGCCTCCTCTTCACACTTAGTTAATCCATAATAGCACACAACTTTTGCAATAAGGAGACCCTTATAAGGTCTATACTGAGCAAACCATATCAAGATTGAGATGTACAACAACTTCCTTACTTACTGTCAATAAGGAGGGAAAACTCTTAGTAGTTGTTAGAATATTGCATCTAGAATAAGGCATTAAAATGTGCCTTTTAATGACTAATAAAGAGACAGTATGCTACAAATATGAATGCTTATAAGCAAATAGTTAATGGTGAATATGTATACCTTAATGCTTATTTTAATACATGCCTAGTTATAAGAAAACAGTGACGTTCCCTTACTGCCTGCCTTCATGTCTGTCCCCCTTTTCTCTCCATAGTCCAGTCTCACAAAGTTTGCTGAGAGCCTGCAGGAGATGATCAACTATCACACGGTATGCTACCACTTGCATGTGAAACCGGATGTATTGTCTTTTTACTCCCTCTTTACAGCTGGGTGATGACAAAACTCAGCTGGGTCGCCTGTCTGGAACAGCTCTTTAACTGTCAGAGTCTTTATTTATTGCTGGGAAGGACAGCAGCAGACCACAAGACAGAGACATTGGGTCTGTGAGAGGATGGCGACTGGTTTGAGAAAAGGAAGTGAAATTTGTACAGAATATTTATACAGATAATTAACAGTAATGTTGGGTTGCCCTTGCGCAAGACATTTAACCTATAACTGCTTTAATGGGGCTACTCAGAAGTAAAGGAAAGTGGCTTTAACATACAGCATTCATATTACTGTAAAAGTGCAAACACTGCCCACCATAAAAAGAGGTTAAAAGGAAACTCTTTGGGTCAGATGCCTATGTAATGTCAACACAGCTTTGGGATTTCTCGTCACAAAAACCCCAAATTTCCTTCTGCTCCCCGCATATAAAGTCCATGGTATAGAGAGAGGATTTTCCTGTCTCATAAAATCCATTCCTTGCCTCCCATGTTGTGGAATCTGCGGTATCTGTTGGAATAAATCATGCGTTACTGAGGTAAACATGGTCATGGCCAATTTTTTACGATGTGGTTGTCATCCTGGAGACAAGACAAACCATTTCTTGCTTCAGTCAGAGTAATATCAGTATTCTGCTGGCTGTACATGTTTTACAGCATGGTCATCTAATGCACTCCATGTCCAACCTCTGGATCTTGGACAATAAATAAACATGACACCTTATTGTTTCATCTTCCATTGTTCCCAATCAACCTCTCCAAGGAGCCCAGTTGGACAGATCTGATTATGTGGCTGTTCTTTCCCAGTGTCCCCTCGTTAGCCTCCACAGTCGTCAGTCTCTGATAGGCATGATACTGACATACAGAGATGAAGAGACTCAACTTTCCTCTGTTTGTCCTCTCGTTAAGAATTCCTTCAACACAGAAAGAAGGCGCAGAGCGAGCTAGAGACTTTTGTTCTACAGTCAAAGTTATTTGCTTGGTCTCGCCCGTCATGCCATGTTTCTGCATAACTTGTTCAGAGTGAGTACCCAGCCAGCATCACACTGTCTGTGATATGTTTGTCAGAGTAAAATGACAAACTGGGGGTGCTGTCACTCGGAATCGAAACTTTTTCTTTACACTTGACACTGCATCTCTAAAATTATTTGTGTGGATCATGAACTAAACAACTTTAATGTGAATGATGAACAGTCAGACTGAGGGATGTCCTGATCAGGGCTTTTTGTCCTCGATCCCGATCCGAGTCACTTGATATTGAGTATTTGCTGTTACAGAGTCCTCATCCAATACTTACATTTACCCAGATAATACAGCTGCACAATGCAAACTTCATGTACTTTAAAATTATTAAAATCAATCCAGTGTATATGCTTGACAGTTAAATAGCTCTGCAATGCACTACAAAAAATATGTCTGCATTTAAACAGTTCCTTAAGGATTTTTTATTTTATTTTTTACAAAATAACAGTAAACAAGCGAAACATATGTTTATGTGGCTCTTATCACAGTTCCACTTAGTGCAACATTTGCTTTTTCAACAAAATAACTAAACGAATAGTAACTAAATAAATAATATACAAAATAAATATGTCATCAGAAAAGGCTTGCAAATCCACTTAATGTAGAAATGTAATATAAGTACAGTACAGTACACTTTAAATGGGTAAAATAATCACAATTCATCTTCAAAATAGTGTTATAGCTTAACTTAAACATTCCCAGTCACAACAAATAAAAATTGGACACAGTTTTGCTTATAACAGTATTACTATAAAACTAGTTCACAAAAAAGGAACAGCAGAAATTTTAGTTCTACTCAGAGTGGTGTTGCAGCTAAGGCTGAACATAACAAAAAAAATATTTTTAGTGTAGTTCTAGACTAGTTATTATAGTTATCTAGTTATTGGAGTCACAGCATTACAATAAAACCTGTATATCTCACATCACTATTGTTGTGCTGCTTTCAGATGCTTTTCACTATTAGATTTTTTTTCATAAATATGGGTAATAAGGCAATGAGCAACTTGGCAAGAAATGGTCTACAAATTGCAAGAAATTAATTGATTTAGACAATTATTTTTAGGGGGAAAATGCTAAGGGAAAACAATATTTGTAATTATCATAATTAGTATTTAAAATTATGTTAAAGAATTATTATTTTTTTTATTTTAGGCATTTCTCCAGGTCAGTTACCTTTTTTGTTTGTTTTTAAACTAATTTGCAGGTAATATTTTTATACTTTTTAGTAACATCTTGCTATTTTTTAAGTCATTTCTTCTTTCGCTGCTCATTGCCTTCTCCCCATGTTTTTGAAAGAAAGCAAGGCTAGTTGCTCAGGTTTCAAAGGGTTAAAGAAACACACCGATCTTTTTATTGAATTTTTTGGCTTACTTTGTTCAAGTTTGGTTTAATTGGGTTCTACACTTTGTCTTAGTTCCACCGTAAAGCCGCACTGTAACATTCCCAGGTTAACTGACATACTGTATATGTGCTCTTAACTAGTGCCCCAAAAAGCTGTATGGTGGGCAGTCCACCATGACTCAACAGCAGAGTCTTTCTTCACCAAATCCTCTTAATAGCTTCCTTGACTAGACCCTTAAAAGCCTCCAGGAGCCACAACGCGGGCCCGCAACTCTGACTCAACAGTGGAAATTGCGGTCACGTCAGCTGACTGTCAGATAGGTTTTTGCCACTCAGCGATCTTTCAGCACATGATCCCCTCAAACACAGTGCTCAATCTGTTTGTCACTGGTAGCCTCTCCCAGCCACACTGCGCATATTGTCTTGTCTGGCCATGAAGTCACACTGAAGCCCTGTTGTAGAGAGAAACGTTTGTCAGGCCTTTTGCTTGGTAGCCCATTTTCAAGGAAGCATACAGGTTAATGAGGGTATGACTCATTACCGAGAATAAGCAGATCACGTCATTTCTCGTGTTTATGTCTTTATGAGGGGAGTTTACAAAGTCGGCTTGTTTGTGTAAATTTAGCAGCCTAATTGCACCCTGTGATGTGAAGAAAAATCTGCCTAAACAGAGGTGCCGAATGCTGACTTGCAAAACATCCTATGGGCTGGAAAGTGAATTCATTTATCATGTTTTTGCTGCCTTTTCAGAGAAGTGCCCCAAGATGTTTAATGCTTGGATTTGTTCTACTAACTAGAGAGAAAGAAGCATTTATTCATTCTCTGTTTCTCTGTTATCACAGATATTATTCGATCAGGCCCAGAGATCAATCAAGACCCAGCTTCAAACATTTGTCAAAGAGTGAGTATTAATTGAATAAAGATGGACCTTTGGACCATGTCTTATAAGGATATTATTTCAGTAATGACTTTATATTTTTTTTATATGACAAAGATAAAAGGATATGAGTATTATATGTTTAGTATAATAGTTTTTTAGTATTATAGTTTCTTTTGCTTTATGCATTTCATTGTCTTTAAATATTCATTTTTTTCTGTCTGCTAGATCATTTCTCTTTTTTTCTTTTTTAAACATTTGAAATCAATTTCTAAATCAAATCAAATCAGATCTGAGCTTTTGAACAATGGCCTAATTTTACCTTCTGTTTCATCTGTCTGTGAGAAATAGCTACAACAGCACTTTCACATTTTACTCATGCTTGTATCCAGATGAACTTAAAATGAGAAACGCTGGACTGTCTGAGGGGAACTTCACACCTGTTCTTTAAATCTATATTGGAGGAAAAGTGTAATACATGTTAAATGCAGAAAGACAACTCTTGAAGTTATGAATATAAAGCAGAAGCTGGAGGGATGTCGTCCACACACGGCATGTAAGGACACTATTCGTATATATAACAATGTTTTCTTTTCATATCTCCCTGTTTAAAGCCTCCTAATACAGCGCTGAATTCCAAACTGCTTGTATAAGTCTAGGAAGCAGTTCGGCCTTCTGGTTTACTTCATTATAAGGATTAGCGGCTTTTGCTCCTGGCACACCAGAGCTTAACACCCACATCAGCAGCACCCATGCTTCTCAGAGAAAGCTGGGAAACACGCTCCTTCATAATTACTCGCTACCGAGCATTAATCTCAAAACACACCAAAGAACAAATGTGGGGCGCAGAGTTTGGGTACTTTGTTCTCCTCAAGACAAGTGGCACAGCCCCGTCAATCACACAGACACAAGACCCTGGGTTAAATATTTTTGTTTGCTTTAACCTTCTTGTATTTCCAGCTGACTAAGATTTATGAAATCACCTTTGACCCCTGTGTGTTCCTGTTGCCTGGCTGTGGTTGTGTTGCTTCATTTCCAGAGACAACTTTGCTTCCTTTAACATTTGACCTTTTACCTTCACATGATTGTTAACAACAAAGGGACAAGTCTTATTTGTACTTGGTCATAGAGTTTGTCAAACATATTAAACTTTATCCCTTAACTGTGTTTAGATGCAGTGTTGTATTTGAGGGTATTTCCCCCCAGCACAAGTTACAAGATATATTTTGGTGCTCAAGATAAGTAATCAAGTCATTTGAAAAACCTTTATTCCCTCATCCTTATGAATACATTTGTGTTTTAGAGTTAATATACAGCTATTTTTTTCCCTTAATTTAAAGGAGCAGTGTGTAGGATTTTGTGGCTTCTAGTGAAGAAGATTACAGATTGCAAACAGCAAAAACTTTTCCAGCTTGGGATGCCTTTGGGTTTTTACCAGGAGCTGAATTACCCACAGAGGTGTCTATTCATTTGGAAAGATAACAGATAAGAGACCTCTGTGGGTAAAAATCCATTAAAAAAGCTGTTATTCTGACGCTATCATAGAGAGGCTGCTAACTTGGGTGGCCAATGCGAGAGCCAGTGTTGGTTTGATCATTTTGGGGTAGTGTGGAAACATGGCAGTGCAACTTAGCAGACACACTGGACAAGGACTTTCTCCCTGTGTAGATGCATAAACGGCTTATTCTAAGCTTACAAAACATCAAGATTTTCCCACATTATAATAAATAATTAGACAATAAGCACCGAATGTAATGTTTCTGTCCTAATAAAAGTCTGTTTCCTCTTTTTTTTTCCAGTGACATACGTAAGTTTAAGGAAGCCAAGAAGCAATTTGACAAAGTGAGCGAGGAAAAGGAGGCAGCGCTGATCAAGAATGCCCAGGCTCCCCGCAACAAGCAGCATGAGGTGGAGGAGGCCACCAACATCCTCACTGCCACGCGAAAGTGTTTCCGACACATCGTCCTCGACTACGTCTTACAGGTACAACTCACTTGAGCATGTAAATAAATGCTCTTTAAGTGACAGGTAATGAACAAAACTAAACCCAGGTCAGTTTGGTTTTAGGAGAAAAGTGTCAGAAGTCTTGAATCTGTGGAAATTTCGGGCAGCAGTGACATTCCAATGTGTTTTTTTTTTTATATACATGCCTATTTTAAAAATGTGCAAAAAATTATTGAAAAGTCATGTTTGTAATATTTCCAGTTCATGCTGAAATTTTGGAAGTACTCAGATATTGAGCCTCTTTCTGGACCTCATTTTGTGACACATGAAACAAGACAGTTGTTTCTCTGAAGGGATTCAGCAAGAGACTGCTGACATGCAGCTTTTAACATAGAAGTTCAAAAAAAGTTGCTGAGCTACACTCCGTCATGTACGATACCTCTCTGTGGCTAACATGGATCTGGATATGGAACTCAGTATGCTGAGTCAGCCTGAAAATGCTGATGTGGCACAAAGAGGAATGAACAGCAGCTGTGTTTAATTCTGTTACATCTAAAGTAAAACACCAGAGCTCATCCACCTGTCATGGTCCAGTTTACCACATCAGAGTCAATCTGGTTCAAAAAGACGTCGAAGCAGATTAATAAGCAGGAAAGAAAGAGCAGCAGTTGAATTAGTTGCAGCAGTGTCGACAGGGCTAGCAGAAGTAGCCTTTGATTTTGTTTTCTTGGTATGAACATTGAAGTAATAGTTGTTAAAAGAATTTTCTTCCACAGTTAATGCACATATGAAACATTAGTTAATAAATGGATAAAACGCTGCTGTCCTTTAATGTCTAAGCTAATTAAGGAGTTCACTTTCATGTCCACATCAGGCCTTATATCAGTCCCTAGACTGATGTAAAATTAAAGCAGAAAAAGCAACAGAACTCTTCGTTACCAAGCAACAAGATGTTAACCCATGTTTGATGGAGAACTATTAAGGAGACATGATTTACATTTTTAGGAAAGGTAATTTTAGAACAAGCAGAAGAGGAAGAAAGCAGGAGGAAGTATGAGAAAAGACTGAAAAGATTTAACAGACTCATTTAACAGTAAGAATGTTGCTACATAGTGATGCAATTTTTTGTCTTTTTTTTGACCAATAGCTGACTCTCCTAACCACACATCAACCTGACCAACTGTGTGGGGGGCTCAACATAACTTAAACTTTTTTTTTCTTTTTTTCTTCTTTTTACTCTTTTGAAGTGGTTAAAATCTTATTTCATTGTAGAGCTGCACATAGCATCAACAGTCAAGCCATTTTGTTGTCAGTGTAAATTTGTTGGGACTGCTTAACAGCTTGGTTTCTGGTATTACTGCTGCTGATGTCGTAGCTAACCGGGCAGATGTTGAACTGGCTGTTCTGTGTAAGAGAGAATTTGCTATTCCTTTGCGCCGGTGAAGAGGAATAGTGTCCAGTGAGGGGTGATTGTCTCTCATATAGGTGTCCATCTCTGCCTCGGCATCATTAGCCGATTGAAGCGTAGTTGCCTTTCAGGAGCAACATCACGGCACTGCCCTGGCGTCATCATATGACTCAAGCCTGGGCAGCAGCAGACTGCGCTGTCTCATTGTGTCCCCCTGTTGCACTAGTATGTCATATTTGATAGATATTTTAAAATGTGTAACTGAGAGCGTCAAACAGGCAAAATACTTATTTTCTAGTTAACAGTTAAATAGTTAATTATTTAGATCCCTACTGCTATATTAAATCCAACATTGGGGAAAATAATTGTGTCAAAATGAGTCAGGATTTATAGTTTCATTAATTGCATAACACAGTGGTTTGCAGGCCTGCGACAGAAGTGACTGGGTCTCTGAAAAGGTCCAGTGGATGTTTTCTTCCCCCCAATTGTTGCATACAAAAACAAACAAACAAAACAACCTCATGTTTTAGAGGGGTTTTTTTGGTTATTTTTTTAAACAGGCTACATTTTACCAGAGCAACAATAGATGCAGTGCTTTTTTGGTTATTTTAATACATAATGGTAAATACTTAAGTGGAAACAAAATTTTGTTATCATTGGTTATATATTGGATTACCATAATTATTGCTGGCCTCCGTAAGTCCCCCCTAGCAGCTGGGCCCCAGAACTTTTTCTTGTGCGTAAATATCTGTTAAGTTCTCTTCAACATTTTTTCCTGTCAAAGCTCATAGACATGTTGTACTTTTAGGTTTCACAGAAGAGGCTGCTCATGTATCACTGAATACGTCAGCTGAGCCCTCAGTTTCTCCTCACGGCCACAGTAGCACTGATGAATGCTTCAGGCTTCCTGATAAGGCAGCTGCCAGCGCTGTTATTGAATCTCACTCCAAAGGAACAGACAATGCTGTATTGGCACAGCTCGCTCCAAAATTAGATTTTGAAAAGAAATCCAAAAGCAGGTTTCAAAATAGGTTTGGCAGTCTGCTCCAGTGGCCCACTGCATAATCAGTCTCTCATAAAATGAAGCCCGACTGTGAGAAATTAGTTGACTTTTTTATCTTGCCTGTTAGTCTGCTTATAGGAAATCTATAAGCCAGCAGCTAGCACAGCTGATTTAAATGGGTCTCCCGTAAAGTTTCACATCAGTGCTGTCAGCACTTTCAAAATACTGCTAACTTCTGCAGCTGTGCTTGCAGGAAACATTTCAGATGGATTTCTGCTTTATTTTTTTTGTTCTTTTTAGATTGTTTTTGTGGCATTTTTGCTTAATTATACAGTGCACAGTTTACAGTGACATGCAAGATGGTAGAGGGAGAAGAAAATATATGAGAGAGGTTGTAGGCCAGACTTCATGACATTTTAAGAATCAAGCTTTTCTCTTCATCCTGATGTGCCACGTAGAGCCAGATAATAAAATACTAAACTTTATTCTTTGGGTTTGCTTTATTGACTGTTGGTGAAGTCTTGAATAAACAACATGTAAATATTATAACATGAGAAACACATGCAGTAAAATGGATGATACAGCCTTCTGACTTCATGCAGATGTAACTTGTCACCCCTGACATAGAAACCATTGCCTAAAATATTAATATACTCATAACACAGAAAAGCAGAAGCACCGTTAACACTTAGTTGAAATAAATAGTTTTATGTTTTCAAAACCTAACAAACCCGAAATTTCCCCTGTCTTAATAGTTACTCATATAAGCCTAAACCTTACTCAAACTTTGTGTTTGGAATTACTGCAATTTACCAACCAATTACCAACCGTATGCTCATAAATTTAGCTTGAAGCAGTTGTGTTTGTTGACCCAGTAAAGCACTTTGCCAGTTAAACAACCACAGTTTAGACGTGCCACTCCAGTCAAAACTACTAATTGACTGGAATTGAGAAAAGGAGGGGGGCTTGTAAAAGTTGTGATGCATCAGCCACTGTAGCAAGGAGCTGGAAAAATAACCTCCCTCCCCTGGGTTGGACTGCAGTCTGTGTACAAACACAAAGTGCGGTTAGTGTAACCAAGGAAAAGAAACTCAAAACCTACAGCCAAATAAAATATTTGTGGCCAAAACAAGGATTTGAACTTTTATTCTTTCATTTCAGATGTTTTTATTGTGAAGCATCAATTTTAAAGATAACAAAACATGGTATGGCTATGCTTTCCCCCCATATAACCAAAAAAAAAAAAAGAAAGACATGGGAAAAACACACCTAACTAATCTAGATAAATAGATTAGTTAACAAAATAAAAAACAATTAATTAAATAAATAAAATTGGAAGAACAACATTTAGAATAATAAATAAATAAACTATAATAAATTAGCAAAATATTAAAAAAATACTATATTAGAATTACAAAATAAATATATAATAACAAATAAATTTAGTAAAATAATAAATAAATAAATGAATAAGAGATATCAAAATGTATTGTTTTCCATGTAAACATAATAAGACATAGGAAGACTTAAAAAAATCAAAATAAATAAAACTAAAATTTTATTATAACAATAACTTAATGCATATGCATGAATTAATACAGATGCTGCCTCACTTTCTGCATTAACCGGATGCATCTGCTACACCCCATCAGTGACTCCACTGTCACACAGCACTGTCACTCATTAGTTCCTCTCAGTCGCAATGAAGCAGCCAGCATCACCGTCTGCATTTACAACCTGCCATTATTTATCTCGACTCTACTACATTAACCTAAAATAACCTCCAAGGCCAGATGAGCAGCTCAGTGGTAATTAAGAGAAGATGGAAAGTAGTCTGCTGCAAACACACACACACACACACACACACACACACACACACACACACACACACACACACACACACACACACACACACACACACACACACACACACACACACACACACACACACACACACACACAACACACAGCATGCAGCATGGAAGTGTAGATGATGAGTGAGACAGGCTACAGCAGCCTCTTTGAGTTAAACATGAGACACGGAGCTCCTCCTGGTGTCTGTTCTAGGAACTATTGTCCAGTTGTGCTTAAGGGGCTGGTGTGATTTTTCAGCTTCAGTTCAACTTATTTCACGCTTGTCTGCTTTCTTTCATTTGCTCTTTCCTAAGAAGTTTTTTTTTGTTTCATCTTCAGTATCTTACCTCATTTCCCCTTCTGTGTCGTGTTCCTTCTTTTTCCCCCCAGATATATCTCAGATATAACATCTGGGAGTTTTCCTTACTTCAGTATTACTTAAAAGCATCTATAACAAACAACCCCCTCCCCCTTCTCACTGTCGCTGTTTTGGTTCATTACAGATCAATGTGCTACAATCAAAGAGAAGATCGGAAATCCTGAAATCAGTGAGTATAATTTTGCTACATTTTAAATAACCTGTGCAGCATCCAATACATGCTCTCTGAACATTCACTCTTTTCCACAGATGTTGTCCTTCATGTATGCCCATCTGACATTCTTCCACCAAGGATATGACCTCTTCAGTGAACTACAACCCCTGATGAAACAGCTTGGAGGACAGGTACAGCCTACACAATACACACACCATTGCAGTGTTTGCGTGTATCAAGATGATGACAGTCACCTAAACACAAAGCCTTTGCAGCAGTTATACAGTGCTCTGTTTTCTCAGAGAAAATAACTGCAGAAATGCTGTAATTGAACACTTGGAAATGCCATTCAATGCAAAGTCAAATCTAACAGAACTACCAGATAATTGAACATGTAATGTAAAACTTTACAGTAAACAGTACATGATATAATTGGTATGTCATTTATGATATCAACAAATCAGTGACTATGTAAAAATAAAAATTATTTTAATATTAGCATATATTAAACAACATTTTTACTACTTATGAAGCTATGTAATGATGTTTTTTTTAGATGTAATAATGTCATTTTATTACATTTTTTAACTATTAAGAGGTACATTTTAATTTAAAAAAATATATATATATTGTTATATTGTACATACTTTTCCATGAATCTATTGAGGGTAGATACTAAACTCTGCCCTGAAGGGTAAATGGACCTGCACTTGTATAGTGCCTTTTCTAGTCTTTGGCCACTCCAAGTGCTGTCACAATACGAGTTACATTCACCTATTAACACATTTATTCGTACACTAGCTTTTTCTAGTTAAACAAAAAGGATCTTAGTCTTTAACAAAAAGGTATATCTCTGCATGAACCTGTTCTTTTGTGATGTCAGACACTTATAATAACAACCTGAGCAAGCACTTTTTTTTTTTAATATACATGTTGTTCTTCCATTAGTCACTTTGTCATAAAAACATGGGAAAACAGGCTTCAGGTTGCAAAATACCATATTTACTCTTTGTCAGCCAAGAAATTATCTTGGATGGCTCACAATTTGTGGTTCATTTTTTTCCTTTTAATTTAAATGTAATACTTTGTGTAAAAATAAACACGGAGCTAATCCTGCAATAACACTTGCAATGTTATTAGAACATACAGTATAAACTTTTTTAACAAAAGCAAACATGAATCTATTTTGAGCAGAGTAGCGGAATAAATGTTAGCTAAGTTTACATACCAGTGCACTGTCATAAACACTTTTTATCATGTAGACAAGGACAGTATTGTTTGATTCCCAAAACGGTTTTCCTGTTCAGGGGCTTGGAGAGCTCGGAGAGAGTGTCTCAGGTGATCACTCTGAAATCTAACTTTTAGCCATCTTCTTAGTTTGTACATAAGAGGTTGGGGGTTGGCATTGGGGTCATTAGGGAGCACTACAGCTGCACTTTGACCCTGTGCCTTCACCTCCAGACGACCTCTCTCTTCTCTTTGTGTTCCTATCCTCTGTGCGCGCGGCGCGCGCTTGTGTGTGTGTGTACTGCTATCTTTTTGTGAACTAATATTTCAGCTCTGTGTGTGTCTGTGTGCATCCTCTGATAAACAGAGCCTTCCCTCTGAGCCAGAGGATGGCCCAAATGTGACTTTAAGATGATTATCACAGTGGAGCTGCTGTTACATTGAGCAGGAATGAGGAAGAAGCAGCCAGAGGGCTGGAAAAGGGTTTTCCCACAGTCAGACACATTGACAGTCAGCTGAGCGAACAAGCAAAGAAACCCAGGATTGATTCTGAATTTTGTGGAACCTAAACTTTTTAGGCTGGAGTAGTACAAGAGCTGAACGAGAGGACATTTTTTTTTTCTCAAAATTGAGGTTCACACCTAGGAAGAAAGGAGTCCAGACACAGATTGTGGAGATGGAGAAGAGCAGACAAGTAGAGGGAACTTCTTTAAGAGAAAAATGCAGCTTGTAAACATGTTTTTCTGATGTTTAAACCCACCAAAATATGAGAAAAAGGAACCTAAACGTGTTTTCATTTGAGAAACACAGAAAAAAAGATGATTTGCGAAGCCAGATCTGAAGAGTTGGGGCAGTGGTCCTCTAAATTGGATTGAAGAGAAGAGTGTGGTTTCTAACCCTCATGCTCTGAAGTTGGAACCATCTGACGTTGGTACTATCGAGGAATTGACAAACAGAGCTAAAGAGTGCTGGGAAAAGAAAAGAAGGAAAGACAGGACCCACTTGAAAAGCAGATTTTAGGAAAGGATAAAAGGCAGAATGTAATCTCCTCAAAGCAAAAAGTGATTGAAGTAGAATGGAAAGGCATGGACTGTAAGCCTTCGACACTCAAAAGACTGCAAGGATTTTGTGAGGAAAAAGGGGGAGAAGTCCAAAGACTGTTTTAGAAACCAGATCCTGCAGAGAGAGGAAAAGAGAGAGATAGAGGGGTTGGTTTCAAGGCGATGAACAACTGAAGTATAACTGCGTTGTGTGGATTGTAAGCCTGTCACACTAAATTTGGTGAAAAACTGAAAGGAGAGGAAGATCAGAGGCCGAGCTGCAGGGAGCACTGACAAGAGGATTGTGGATTATTTCTTTTCTCCTTTCCGACATGAAGCTGAAGAAGGTGGAGAGGCTGTGCAGGGAGGTGTGGAGGAGCTGTCAACAGGTCTGATAATATGACTCGATGCCTGTAGCCAATGAAAGAGAGATCAAGGGTGGGAAAATTAACACTATAAGAGTAGGCCTGTCATGATAACTACTTTTGGTGTATGATATATTATCCCAAAAATAATTGCAATAACTGATATTTTAATTTTAAGAACATTTTATGTCACAAACATAAGGACAATATAATATCATAATGATGCAAGTACACCATGTCAAGGAAAAATAAACGTTTCATTCTTAAAAATATTCAATGGGATGTCAAACTGTCAGCATGTCAGCATTAGGTTGGTACATGGACTCCAATTATCTTATTTTTTATGTTATTAAATAAATGAACAATATTTCAAATACAAAATAAAGTGTCGGTAGCCTACTAGAATAATAGAGTTAATTCATTTCCATGAGTCCATGAGATATTAAATTTGGAAAAACCATGAATGCTTTTTAACATTTTGAATTTATTTGTGAAAACCAGTTAATTAAAACAAGTGTGACTGAACTAAATCATAAAAAAGTAGTCCTGACATTGTGCTTTAATGTAGCACTATTAACCAGTACATAACAGAATTAATTTTGTATTTTTTCTGCCCTGTCTTGTTATTGTTATCTTATTCAAATGAAATTATAAAATGTCTATAACCTTCTCTTCCCAAATTGGCTTTAGATAATGAATCAAGTGTTTTCAAATCAGATGGCTCAAGTCCATGTGTGGTTACAAGTCACTGGTGTTAAAGTCCAAGTTAAGTTGCGAGTCTTTTTTGATTTTGTGAGGTCTAGTTTAAAATCCACACCTATTATCTGGGGTCAAGTGTCTTGTTAACCATATAAGTTAAAGTTGCTGTATTTCCATTTCAAATGAGTTTGAATCACCACTTGATGATGATTCATTTTTAATATTCTACATTTTCCACCATTGCCTTTGGAAATAGCTGGCCTGCCTCTAAATATAAGCTATATTCTGCTGATAATATCTTTCCATGACATGAAGCCTCCGGGTTGAACATGTGCTGAGTGAATATATCCATTCAAAAGTATATTTTGTATCTTTTCCATGAATCATGCAGCTTGTCATGATAGTGTTATGGGACAGATCTGAGCAGGAGGCCGAGTGACTAAAGTGCTTCATTGTGGTCTGTTGGAGACAAATGGAGGCACAATTAAATATCTGAGGCGACTGTCTCCTCTGACATAGTCAGAAGGGGGCTGAATAGTTAGATATGATTTTAAAGGTACAGTGAGTCACAAAATATGTGAAGATAACACACACACACACACACACACACACACACCTGCCTGTGCAGATACAGATAGAAGAAGATAGGCGGCATGGACCGGACTGGACTAGTTGTTGCGGTACAACAGGGGAAAACATTTCCCATCTGATGTTATCAGCCTGCCGTCCACCCATTTCCTCTGCGAACAAAACAAAAGACCCGGCTCCCTTAAATACTGTTTTCTTTAAAAATTATTGGATTGCAGCAGTTAATCACATTTTCCTTGGATCTAATGTATTTTTTTTAAATCAAGCACTGTGAAGTATGCAGAGAATAAATAGAAGTCTTTTGCTGAAAATTTCATCTATTCAAGGCTACAATACAGAACTTAGTGCCATCAGGAAGGAAGTAAAATGTGGGTTCCTCCCTCCTCTGTCTTGTTTGCCATACTGACTTCTCTGTCACCCATTAATATGAATTGCAATTTAGCTCGAAGCTGTGGTACAGTAACTGGTGTCTAAAACCACAGCAGGCACTAAAAGCATACAATGACCATAGCTAATCTGTAGTTAAACATGCAACACATGTTTAATGTGCAGATACTTAATCTCTGTGTTTTTGGCTCGAGACACAATGATTTGGGTCAGATTGTGGCCAAAGGGTATCGGAAGTAGGATTTTATGGCTGTAAGGAGAGCTGGCACATTTTCAGCATCACCCTATGACCTCCAGGACTTCACTGAAGTTCTTTTTTTATTTGTTGCTTTCTTCCCTGCTCAAAAGATCCGTTGTTTTGCTTTTGCACACGCGATGGTTACTCACGGGGATGAGAAGAATCAATCATCTACCCATCCAATTTCACACATGACGAAGCCTCCACAGCACAGTCCATTTTGTGTGGAGGAGAAGGTCTGTCTTGTCTCGATATGGCCTATGGAAAAGTTGTTTATTTGCTGGAATCGTTTATGTTCTCCAGAAATGAAAGGAAATCTTCTGTGCACACATGCTTGCATTCACCTTTCGAGTGCAGTTGAAAGAAATGGGTTTCAGTTTAATGGCCCAGTGTTAAATTGTATGACAGTTGTATGCACGCACCTCTTACCAGCTTTCCCTGTAATTGTATGGTGAGATAAAGGATGTAAATGTAGGCAACAATGCAAAGCACGGCTTACGTTCGAATATGGTTTTGGATGTTTGTGGCATTTTGGGTTTCATTCCTTTGAATCTAACTAAAATAGAGGGAGTCTCTGTCTGTCTGTTTGTCCTTTGATTTTCAACAACTATTCAGCCGGTCGACTTCAAACTTGGCAGGTGTTTTGCTGAGGATCCAAGGAAGTGCAGTCTTGAATGCAAGCTCATGAGATCTACAGGACATACTTACAAGTAGTGTGTTATATACACATTGTGTAGGGAATTGAGAGTGGACCCCTATTTGAAGCAGCTGAACGGCATGCTGGGTACAGCTCGCTCTTTGTTGCTATAGTGCATTCAAGAAGAGATGAAGAAAGACAGACCTGAAAGACCAGAGGTGTTTCTTTATAGCAAACTCACAAGCAAACCCGCCTCAAGCATCAGTGATGTAACTTTTGGAGCAAATGCTCGTGTTCTCGGAAATAGCCTCGTTCCAAATATATGGTTGGTTGCAAATGACACGTATACCATAGCATTGCTAGAGTACACAACTAAGTACTGTGTAGTTGTTTGGATGAGAGGTTCTTGAGAAAGCTGCAAGCAGCAATACTGGAGGCCAAGCAGGCACGTTTTAAAATGGCACTTAACCTGATTCAGAAAATAGATTTTCTGAAAACAAGTCAAAGAATGTGTCTTTGTGTATGCTGTTTTAAACTGCGTAAGTGCGACCAGGTGGTTTGGTGAGCTTGACTCATCAGCTGTTCTGTCTCTTGCAGTTGGACCAGCTGGTGGTGGATGCTGCCAAAGAGAAGAGGGACATGGAGCAGAAACACTCCACCATCCAGCAAAAGGTAACATACAATATGTTCCCACCATCACTTACATTTAAACACAAACGCACAAAGCACATGGAAACTAAAAAGTGTTTACACTTCAGCATTTTGTACAAAAAACATAATTAAGTGCACAATTAGCCCTTCCTCTTTCTGTCCCAGTAACAGTTGACCGAGCTTGAAACACGACAGAAACCCCCCCCCCCACCTGTTATACTTAGATATGTTGTGTTAAAAATGTTAGAAAGAAAAATTTTGAAGATGGTTTAAAGATGTCACTGGGGGACTGTCAAAATCGTCAAAGCCATGTTACATTGTTTATAGTTACGTCTTAACAGTTAGCTAATCTTAGCAATAGCTACTGTATAGCTAGAAGTTAGCCTAATGCCAGCAAGGTTTGCTTCCCTCTTATTTCTGTTGTAATGTTAAATAAATTTGGAAAATGACAGATAGATTGGGTTCTGACATATTTTTCAGATAACATGAATCATCTGTAATTCATGGCATCAAAGCTAACATTACTTTGTTTATATTATCTTTGTAAGGCTACATGCTGCCCCACAGTAACTAATGTAACTTTGTGTAGTAAAGAGAGATTAACATTAGCAACATGATCTGTATTTAGCAATAAATACATGAATTATGATACTGATCCCCAGAAGGGGAAAAGGGGCCACCTACTCGGCAGTACAGAAGCAATGTTGACTGATATTCTTGTCTACTTCTGTTTCCACTTCTCTGTTTTTTGTTGAGTCCAGAACCCTCAATGTGTCGTTTTGCCTCGTTCATTACAGTTAACATTATGAATAGATCCTTTCAATGCAAAATATAGTTCTTACTGATGCTGAGAAAGTATCTAACAGACATCTTTTTTTATTTTTTTGTCAAGCTTGTCCCGTAACTGAGGGGGGCAGGACTTAGGATTGGTCAATTGTTTGTAGAAATCATAAACGTCAACGTGATCCACCTTTCCTCTTCTCAGCAACCTGGAAAACCCAGAAACATAAACATACTCACTCACTGTGTGATCAACATGGCCAAGCTACTCTTAGCCTGAATGTCTCCTGCATGTGTAGTGACTGTTTGTGTGTTATTTCCCCAAATGCCTTTCTCATTGCATTCAGGCCTCCTCCCATTAAAAGTAAACCCACGGCACTCTGCTGGGATCTTGAAGGACTTACCTTCTACCCCATGGCCTCCTGTGCTTGTAGCCCTCTGATAGAAATCTCCCTCACTGCTGTCACTACTCACATGCTCCAAACCCTCTCTGAATGCTGAGTTGGGGTCAGTAAAGCACTCAAGCAAGTATTGTTGGGTTAATAAGGACAAATCAATTATTTGCAACTGAAAGAAATATTTCATAGTTAATAAACTGCCTAAGGGAGCATTTACACACTAAAGCTTTCAATTTCAGCCATTTACTGCACATTTGTCATTTGAGTGAATGGAGGTAGTACTCTGTCCCCAGGTGTAAGCTGATCCCTAAGGATGATCTCAGCCACACACCCATGCATTATTGACGGCTGACGGAAACCCATTTCCAAACAAACAAGGCTGAGTTTCAGCAGCCTTCCATCCCTGGTCAGCCCCCATGCCAGTTTAATATTCCCAATGAGTCACACTTCTGATGTATTTTATATATATTTTGCCTACCTGAAGGTTGCATCAAACAATTTGACAAGAAATGAAAGGTGAGGGTGCAGTGTGATAACATATAATCATTAAATTTCTCAAGCATTTGCTAGTTTTTTTTCCTCTTGGCCTATGTTCATTTTGGACATTGCTCTCATTGAGCTCTGTGAAGCCTCAACAGAATAAAAGTTAAGCAGGATGTGGGGTGTTATGTTACAATATGTGATGGTGATGGTAAACTGCCCTTAGCTGAAATTGTAAATCTGGCAGCGTCATTAACTCCAGACAACATCTGCCAGCTCCTTACCCAGCTGTTGTCTGCTGGGCTTCTGCTCTGTTTGCCTGTCAGTGGTGTCCACTTAAGACTCCAACTGTGTGCTGTTGTATATCTTCTGAATTGTCTTTCTTTTTTCCTTTTTTTATTCTCTTTCGATCTGTCTCTGCATTTTTTTTGGTTCTGCTTCACCATCTGTGTTTTTCTTTTGCCTCTCTCTCATCTCTTTTCCCTCTTGCTCAGTCATGGATGGCACATGTGCCAACTTCCGCCTGTCCTTGAGCACCTACAGTGTATCCTCCACCTCCCCTCCCTCAATTTATCTGGATGCTATTTATATGTTGTCTCGCTCCCGCTGCTCTCTCTCTCTCTCTCTCTCTCTCTCTGTTTCGTCTGGCTGTTTATACACGGACACTCCTAACCAGCTGTCTCTTCTTTTCTTCTACCCCTGTCTTTTCGCCCCGTCTCTTCTTCTTCTACTCACTTCAGGCTGCTCTGCAGGTAAGCTCTGTTACTCTACCTTTTTTCCCCTCAGTGTCATCTCTTTGTCATGTCTGCATGGTTGGATAGATACTGAGCATGCTGCTGTAGCGGCTTTGACTCCACCTCTGCAGCTCACGTCATTCATAGCAGGACGAGTGAGCCAGTTCATCACGAGATTAAACTGAGGATATTATGCCATTTAATTTATTTTTTTGCCATCATGTGTGTCCTTATGACTGCAGTAAATGTATATAAATTGCCCTCTATACTTTAATCAAACTAAAACTGTTTTGACACAAATTACACATGACCTTTCACACTGTATCAAACTGCTTGTTTTGTGCTCAGTTGGTTTCAGTTATTTACAGATGTTAAACTGCCTAAAGCGTGTTTAGTTTTAACTTACTTATAGCAACAAAGATGGTCTTTGTCACATTTCTTTTCAGTTACCTCTCAAAGTTTTGAATTAAGTTAAGCATGCTAAAAGTGGGGCTGCGCAATTTGTATAAATAGTGTCAAAATCACAGTATGGCCATGTGCAATATCCAGATTGCAGGAGTTGCAATTTTTTTGATTAAGGTGTCATAACATACCATTAGAAACATAGCATTATGTTGCTACAGAGAGGCAACAGCCTACAAATCATATTCCAGATCTAAGGGAACATCCTTATTTAATCCTTATTAAATTTTTTTTTTTTTTTTTTTTTACATATCGTACTAGCTAAAAGTACTCAGTATGGGTATGATATTCTAGAAGTGCAGCAAAAAATAAAAGTATTGCACCTGCATGTCAGCTGTGGAAATGAACAAAAGCATCATTTACTGTTAAGATGATTTGGTAACACTTGACAGTGACTTCACTTTGTTATTTTAATCTGTGCTTTACAACACAACAGTGCTGCACTACTTGATGAAATATCACATGAATATTTCCCCAGTGTTGCGAGTCAAAGTGTACGTCAGCGTGGGCTTTTCGCCTGATTTTAAGTGAGTGACCAGGTTTTGGGTTTAGCATCCTCCAAAGACTCTTCAGCAGGCCTGTGTATAGACTTGCTGTGACAGGGACTGAATCTGTGGCCTGACAGGACAGGTTCTTTAACCCATGGGGATACTTGACCACCTTGCAACAGACTACACAATGTTGATTTAATGAAGTGTAATTAGACTGATCTTATGATCTGTATCAGCCTCAGTGACTGGTGTTATTTGCACCAACATAAACAAAACAGACTTCTGGGCATGCCTCTGACTCCTCCTCTTACCGCTGTAGTTGCGATGGTGATGTAGGGTGCTTATTGTTGGTGTTAAATCATGGTGCCATCCTTTACTGGTTGAAAAATGTGTGAAGGGTGGGCACACTCTTGTGAAAACTCCTCTGTGTGGAGAAAGTTTCCTTTGTTCTCGAGTATGAGCCGAAAGTAAGTTTTGATAGCCAGAGGACTTGTAAAGTAATTGGTTAATTATTAGTATTGATGAGGGACCATATCAGGCCCCCATCATTTTATTATGTGTCATTGTGTGTGGTCTGTCATTTGACACTAAAATCTCATTTCCCCTTTGGGATAGTTTGATTTTCCATATTTCCATGCCTATGCACACTGTCCACTTTATTTGTGCTTTCACACAAACCTTCTCATTGTCATTGTATTAATGAAACCTTCCATTCTCATAAGAGTTGAGGTTGTGTTTGTATGCTTCCTATCTGTTTGCATGCAGCAGCAGTCTTGTGACCACAGGACATGACAGCATCATAGTAGTGCTACAGGAAAGAGAGATGGGCTGCTTACTTAAAGATGCTGTCTTGTCTCATTAAGAAACAAAATGTGTGTCATTGGTTTTGGAATGGCAATGGTGTTAATTGTAACTGTTTTTATGTATAGAAGAATAAGTGTCTCAGCTGTCATACCTGCTAAAATCTTTATATGGCTCAATATTACAGACATTTAGTTAAAGTAGTAGCTATTTTATTAACACACACACACAAGAGAGATAAAAGAGAGTAAGGCAAAAGCTGAGTGCACGTCTGTTAAATTGAAGTCACTATAAATGTTTGATGCCCGAGCTTCACTGCACGGTCCACTTGATTATTCTAACCCAGCAGTCACACCAGCATCACACACACACACACGCACACGCACACACATACACACACACAGGTGACCTTCGCTTAGGCCTCAGGAGGAGGAGCAGCAGAGGCAGTGACGAAAGTTTTGATAGACATACGCAGCCACAGGAGAGGAGGAGGTGAGGGCTTGTTGAAGAGACGGGCCACACCGCTTAGGGTGACACACTGCCATTGAGATGCTTCACAGGGAGACTTTGAGATAGCGAGGACTCATCAGCCTCACAGGGAAACATTCACACACACATACACAGGGCCTCACGCGCCACAAAATCTGTGAAAAATGAAGATTTTCAGTCGTTTTCACTATGTGTGGTATCTGGTGAGTGCACCTTAAGGAAAGAGATTGAGTTAGATTGTGTGTGTGTGTGTGTGTGTGTGTGTGTGTGTGTGTGTGTGTGTGTCCGTCCGTGCATGTGACAGTGTCATCGGCTATTTAATAGTAATGGTCTGTTTATGTTTCTTTCTTTAATGTGATTATATAAATGCATTTTTTTTATTTAGACAAAATTCCTCTGTTTTAGCATATGGAGATACATATTTCTTTTTTCTGTGTGCCGTTTTCTTGCTGTGTGTGACATTTTAGGAGGTGACTGAGCTCGAGTCTTTACCAGACTGCCGCAACTTTTGCGCTTGGAGGTCGACCTCCGTACGTAGAGTCACAGCATCGATTTGCATCTGACTTCCGCTTTGTAACCCTACCTGTGCCCATCTTTCACCTCCTCTCCTCTCGTGCAAACACTAAGAGACTGCATTGCAGTGTTTGTGTAGATGTTTGCACCTATTGTTTCCTCATTTTACAGTGCTACACATGCATTAGTGTTGATTTGTCTTGATTCTGTAGCATGTACATTTTGATGCCTCATTGTTGGTGCCAGAGTTTGCTATCGTGAACTCAGGTTGTTGGGTTGCTGTCAGTGAGTGGTTTGTTGCTTTGCAGTCCATCGTCGCTTTTTACTTATTGGATAATGAATGAAAACATGTTTGTTGTCAGGCGAAAACCTTGCATCTCTTAAATGTTTCAGGAACTAACAACACAGCCTTTCATATAGCTGACCACTTCCTATTTGTTAATTTTTGTAACAGGGTTGAAAATGTTTTCTAAGGCCCAAGTGGCCACAGAAATGTCTCAACCTGTAGTTGAAACAAGGGAGCCACAAAGGTTTTCATGTGACAGCCAGTGTGTTGCACTCTGTGTGTTTCATTCTTTGGTCTCGTCATAATTTGAGATTTTTAATGTGGTCGGTGTTAATTGTTATTTATTGTAGCTTTGAACTTAAAAAAAAATGAAAAAAGAAAAGATATTTGGTTCAGCCATAGTGGTTTCCTTATTTAGTCAAACATCATACTGACATATAGTGTTGTGCATTATGCATTTGTGTGACTTAAAAAATGTTGTTATGAGGACAGTTATGAGAATTATGTGCTATACTCCTGAGGTTAATTTTTTCCCACCTTTTGGAAAAGGTGATTTGTTGAATGCCTGAACGGGTACTTTCCATTACCTCTCTGTTCAGAAGCTTAATACAGACGCAGTATGTTCCCCTTGTGCACCCAAAATAACTTCTGTTGTCCCAGTGTATGTCATGCTGGAAAATTTTGTGTGTGTGTGTGTGTGTGTGTGCGTGCGTGCGTGCGTACCTCCATTTGATACACCATGCTATTATAGGGCAGAGGGGTTTAGCTTTTGCTCAGGTTGCATTTACACGTCTAAGTACTGAGACAACGTGCATGATACACAAAAAAAAAATGTGCAGTCATGCACTACATTAGACGCACATACAGTATATCCATCTGTAGGCTGCTGAGTGTCTCTGTAGGCGGAACTCTTCATTGTCGGAGTCTACAACATGCAGAGTTTGGCCTGTTGTTGTTGGATCTGATCTGTACTCAAGATCAATTTCCAGAAAGAGTATTTATAAAGCATACATGTAGAGATTAGTATGAATGTTTGAGTACACTTTATTGGAGGAGGCTTTGTTCCTTAGCTCCAGTCAAGTGAAAATGAAGACCAAAATCTGGTTTGGAGCAAAAAATATTAAAATATCAAGAAGTAAAGAGAAACATGAAGAACAAAGACAAAATGCCATCAGACTTTTATGATTTCCTCCACTGAGAAAAAGTGTAAAATTTTTATTCAAACAATTCGACTACATGTTATGTGCATGTTTAGCATGATGGCTTTCCATGAAGTAAACAGGAAATAGTAGTCATTGTCACCACCTGCTGAATGAGTGAGGTAATTTCCACTTGGCACACAGAATTATCTGTTATTTTAATGACAGAGTTTATTGCACAAGGGTGTGCTTGTGATATGTTTTTGGTTGTTCTTTATCCTGCTCAATGTTTTGGTCATAGCCTAGCAGTTTGTGCTTTTTTAAATGTCATGAACTATTATCTGATGAAATCATGGCCAGCACATATGTATATGAAGAAGCTGTCTTAGAAAATGAACATTATCTGTTTACTTGAATGCAGCCGTTTCATTCCACCAAACTTTGACTGTGTGAAGTAAATATGGCTCTCAAGACCCGATCTTATTTCAGTTTGTCGGGGTTAAGCAGTTTTTCTGGTTTCATAATGGAGGGCAAGGTGAATCTTTTTCTGTGTCTCTGGATGTTTATATAAGCAAAACACAGATAAAGTGATTCTGCAAATCATCACAGTAGCAGATCTAGAGGTGTAATTGGTTGTGGAGATGGCGATACTTGGTGTAAATTGACTCCACAAGGACGTACACAAGCACATGCATACATCATGGTGTTCAATGTCACTTGAAGCTGAGAAAGCTGGGAGGGTGTAAGGAGAGTGTGGCAGCAGCTCAGGTAGTTAAAGCAAGTATGGCCACAGGGACCTTCCCATGACAACACACCAGATTGAGTTACAGCAGCAGCAGTCAGCGAGAGAAAGGATGCATGAAAGCTCACTGTGCAGCTTTACTCCTTGGAGAAGAATAACTAACTTGCTACCTAATTAGCTGAATACCTAACTAATTAAAACCTTAAAATGCCATAGTTATGTGCAGGTTTTCACACCTCCAGAGTTTGTTAATGTAATCTCAGTCTTAATTTAGGGATTGTTTATGCAAACCACTGAGTATGTGAATTTACTCAAACTGAAAGTCTTAATTTATTACACAGATATTTTATTGTTGCACACTATATATCATTTGGACAAACCAGATAAGTTCTGATATTTTTTGTGGATGAAGGAGAAAGTAAATTAGTCTAAAGCCTTGAAACTGTGAAGACATATTTCAGTAAAGTGGTGAATAACTCAACATAGATATAAGTTATTGAGGTACATTATAACTTCAACCATCAACTGTGCATGTGTGTTTCTATCTTGTCTGGTTTGTTGTGTGAAACATTCAACATTGATAATCATTAGGTCAGTGACAAAGTTTACATGCACAAAATCTTCTCTTTTTTTGGCCTTACTAAAATGACAAAATTCCTGCTAAGCAATTTACATGGCCAATGAAAATGAAAATTCCACTGATATTCTGTTTACATGCACACGTGCATACTCTGATTAATGTGCCCTAGCATATTTTTTTATGACATCAAAATATAGAAAAGTTGAATGGTTGGAGCCATTTGTGCCATTATGATTCTTTGCATCGAAGTAGGATTTTTTTCCAAATTTTCCACTGGTGGTGGACCGTGTAAACACAGCCTCCCTCTTTCATTCCTTCAACAACCTTCTTAAATAGCTCAGTGTTGTGATATTTGCGCATATCCAAAAACCTGTTGATATCCAAATCTTTCATAATGTTTAAAAGTAGGTGTGTCTCTACTTCTGATCAGAAATGTGGGCTTATCTTTTGGGCATACATCTCTACCCCACAGCCTTGCAGACTGTGGGCTGATTGGTTTGTGTATGTTGCATTCATGACAACGCACAGAGCCGTCCGTAAACAGAAAAGAGGCCGTGTGTCACAAACTGCGGTAAAAACCCCAACTAACACACATTTCCTGAATGTGCTGTATACATGTGCAAAGAATGCTCCTAAAACCTGAATAACATCAACACATCCCACGTCTTAATCAGAGAATGCATCATTTGTATGAAGGCCTAATTTATGTCATGGAATATGCTGTTTGTATGCCCCGTTTCAAAACGAGAATAGTGTCATATTCTGAATAATAGTGGAATGTTAGTGTGCATGTAAATATGGTCACTGTGAGAAGCAGCCATGCAGCAGTTCTGCTCTGCACAAGGTTACTTAACACAACTGAGACTGATGGCCCTTAATTTGTGACTTTGGGATAAGTGCTGAGTCAATGCTTAACCCATAAAAACCCATTTTAAATGCTGACAGTATGGGAAATTTTTATTTTAACACGTTGCTTACTTACTCTTTGCTCTCCTTCTGTCTTTTCTGACACTTTTTGCTCAGGACTTTTCGAATGACGACACCAAGCTGGAGTACAATGTGGACGCAGACAATGGCATCGCAATGGAGGGTTATCTGTTTAAGAGGGCCAGCAATGCCTTCAAGACATGGAATAGGTACAATGGACACAGCTCACTTCAACTCTCCATGAATACATTTAAAATTCAATTTTATGATAATGGATTGCTGTAGAGGGCTGATTGTGGGTTGAGGGGGGGGGGGGGGGGGGCACAGTCATCAAAATTCAGAATAGAGACATTAAAGGTGCTTTACATTTTAATACCTGATGCAAGAACTTGAAATGTTGGGTAAATATTTGTTTATCAGTCACAATAATATAATTGGGTTGAATGTTGAAGAAAGGGTAATACTGAAATCAGCAGATTCTAAATACATATAGGTTTTTGAATACTGTAGTTTTACTGTATTTAAATACACTTTAAGGATAAATGTGTCTGCTCTAAAATTATGTCAAAGCGTGTTATTTTAGGAGCACCACCGGCACTACATGTGACTTTTTTTTTCTCGTGACCTCCTTTCAGGCGTTGGTTCTCCATCCAGAACAATCAGCTAGTTTACCAGAAGAAATTTAAGGTATGTCAAGTGACTCCCTGCACACCGACCACAATCAAATATGCATGTGTTTGACTTCCAGCACAAATAAACCCCTCATGTATTTTTAACAGGATGCTGTAGTTTCATTTAAGAGCTGTAGTAGGCATTTCAAAACAGATGTTAGTGTAGGATAAACCACAACTTTGTAGATGTGATTTTGTGTTTAATTTTCTAATAAGATGCAGTCAGTATACAGCTTCTATATTCTAGGAAAAGCCACATTCTGCTCTATTTTTAAACTACATTGATCATCCATGTCAAGATATACATTTTTTTGCATTGTAGAACACTGAAAAGCCAAATATTTTTGCTGCATTTCAAGAGCAGTTGGACAAAAATAGCTTGAAGCTTTGTTAGCCACATTTTGCTTCATAGGTAAACTTCAGTATTTTTCAACTGGGACCTCTATTTTCCCATGTTTTGTGTCTAAGTGAGTAATTGAAGCAACAGTGTTTGAAATCGGTCAAGTATTGAGCAAGGGTGCTGCAACCTTTTTGTGTAACCAGAAACAGCCGTAAAATCACTATCACCAAACCCGTACATAAAACCAGTACATAAAACTCCATGCTAAGTTGACAGAAACAAAATAAAGCTCACAAAACCATCCTGGTTTGTCTCTCGGCTGTTCCAACAATTACCAGCTTTGTTTTGTTTGAAATAACCCTTTAATTCTGCCAGTTAGATTAGAAAATGTGCTGACTCTATACATGCTTAAGTTATTGTTTATTTTAACTGAATTTGTAATGGAAAAACACACTTTTGCTGTGCTGTGATTTTTGCATTTTTTCACACCAACAGTAGTCACTTAAGTTGATTTAAATTTTAATTTGGATATTTTCAGTGCTTTCATTACTTTATTTGTTTGTTACTGTGTTTACTCTACTATATTTCATGGAAAATCTTAGTTGTTTAGTTTTTCAGCATTCTGTGTGTGTGTGTGTGCGTGTTTGGTGTGTTTGTGTGTATTGGGTTTAACCAAAGCTGCTATGCTGTTTCCTCAGGACAACCCGACAGTGGTGGTGGAAGACCTGAGGCTATGTACTGTCAAACACTGTGAGGACTTAGAGCGTCGCTTCTGTTTCGAAGTTGTGTCACCCACCAAGTGAGTTTGATTCACGATCAGTCTAATGAGCACTAGAAAATGTTACTAAAGGTGGGAAGGAGGAGTAGCAGTGTACCCACCTCCTCCCACATGCACACATACACATTCAGCAGCTGTGTGATGCACGTCTGTCCCAACAGGAGCTGTATGATGCAGGCAGACTCAGAGAAACTGCGACAGGCCTGGATCAAAGCCGTCCAGAACAGCATCGCCACCGCCTTCCGCGACAAGGGAGATGAAAGCGAGGTAAGAACCAAACACACTGAAAAACACTGATTGGATAGTTGAAGGGATTCACATAAACTTGACCAGTTTTCCCCAGTTTTTATGTAATAACACTGTTCATTTCATTCAGTTTTTCTGACTCTGATTTTCCCTTGCCCAGACTGTTAGTGTTTGCTGCTACGTTGCCCCAGTAACACCTCAGGGATAAGGTTGTTTTCATTTAATTTTTTTTTTTTTTTTTTTTAACTTCAATTTCATTCTATCCAATTTTAATGTCTCCCTCATGTCAGAAGCTGGATAGGAAGTCGTCCACGTCGACGGGGAGCCTGGACTCTGGTGGGGAGCCTAAGGAGAGATCGCTGAAAGGAGAGAGTGCCCTGCAGAAGGTCCTGGCCATCCCAGGCAACACCTGCTGCTGTGACTGCGGCCAGCCCGACCCCCGCTGGGCTAGCATCAATCTGGGCATAACCCTCTGTATACAGTGCTCTGGTATCCACAGGTAAAGCATTGTGGTGTTGTGTAAATGAATCCTTATAATAGGTGTTTTAATATTGAGGTGACAGACACTTAGAAATATAAAAATGTCAGCAAAAACAGGACCTGCAGTTACAAGGAGATATGGGAGACATAGATACAATATCAGACAAAGGTATGAACTGATGGAAACTAAAAAACTGAGGAAACTAATATCAGCACATTTTATTTATTTTTCTGCCACTTAACAGTTATACAGTTCATTTTAAATTAATTGAGTTCATTGGGGTTCGATGGAAACTGGTGAGCATAGTTGTGGAAAATCTTTTCCACAAGGGTCATGTTTAGTTCTTTGTACAAACTGTTGGTCTTCAGGGATTTATGAAATGTAAACTCACTGTTATGAACACCAAGCCTGCTTGGGATGTTGTGTCGACCTTGAATTACTTAAGTCACCAGGGTAAAATTTAATTATTATTCAGGCCAAATTTTAATTAACTTACAGGTGTCTAGGGATTCAGGCTGTCTTCTTCACTGCAACCTAAAAAAAGTAATGGATCTTCATTTTGATTTTCTCACCAAAGTGGGTTAAAAAATTAAGTGATAAAATTATAGAAATTCTTTTTCCTTAAATTATTTGTAGTTTATGTACATTTCCGACACTTTGCCTCTACATTAGTGAGGCAGAGCTTAGATTTTTGAATAAACATGTATATTACAAATAAAGTCACAGAGCAGTCAGAGGCCGCATGTTTATCTGGGGTTTTGTGGTTAATGCTGCTAAACTTGTAAATCTGCAGTCACCACTTTCCACCCTGTGGCTAAAACCTAAACTAGCGTAGTGAAGTGGGTTTTTATTATGATTTTTATTATTCAGTGATCACACATAATGCAATAAAAATAAACAATACCATCTGTACAAATAAAATCAACAGTCTATGTATTAAGTCGTGACTGAAAAGGCCTGGCAGAAGTACAAGCTTATATAAGCCCGTCCACTACATTCATGTGTGTTGGAAAACATCAAGGTCTTTTAGCCCTTTACAATCAAAACATATCCAGCAAGGCCACTGTATTTTTATTAAAACACTTCTTTCACCTCCAGGAGTCTGGGAGTACATTTTTCTAAGGTTCGATCTTTGACTTTGGATACATGGGAGCCAGAACTTCTAAAGGTGAGGGAGGAAAAAGTGATGCATACAAATAAATATTCATGAATTTTATCAATTCACACAATTGTAGAAGGCATAGCTGTAGCAAATATACACATTTCATAAAAGGAGTTTTTTGTTATTAATAATTGCATTGTACACTTTTCACAGTTGATGTGTGAACTGGGAAATGGAGTGATCAACCAGATCTATGAGGCTCGGCGAGAGGAGCTGGGAGCCAGAAAACCACATCCAGGAGATCCAAGGTACAGATCTGAGTTTTCACTAAAAGACAATGTACTTACAAGCTCTTAAATAAAGTAGATGAATAAATTAACACTTATTTTCTCCCTTGATTAATTTCTTACCTAATCTTGCAATCTTTTCCGAGTTTTTAAAATGAAAAAGTCCTCTCAGCTTTCAGTAAAAAGCAGTCATGTAGGTTAGATCAACAAAGGCTAATGTTAGAGTTAATAATAATGGGATGGGTCTGATTTTTTTAAGGAGATGCTGGTCTATCACTGTCTATATTGGTTTGTTAGTTAGTGTTATTGCTTGAATTTAGAATCCAAATTAACTTGCCGTCCACAACATTACTTAACTTCTATTAATGGACCCAGTTTCTTGGTATTAAGTTTTTCTCCTATCTGCTAGAAAAGTAACATGAAAATTTACTTGCAGTAGGCTGACCAGTTTAAATTTTTTCTCATCTTATTCACAAAAAAACTTTATCTATACTAACAGGCACGAGGTAGAGGCCTACATCAAAGCCAAATACGTGGACCGCCGGTTTGTACGCCGACCGTCAGACGAGGAGCTTCGCAACAAAGTGGTTTCTCTGAGCAAACAGGAGAAGAGGTTGAGCAGCAGCTCTGAGCATCTGCCTCCAAGACCACCACCACCCACCCCAAAACTCCGACCTGGTCAGGCAGGTCAGTAGAAAAATGAGCAAACACAACACACCTTCAACCCAAGAGTTTGTGTCTTCTGTGGTCTTTCCCTCGTCTCTGAATTGAATGAATGAGCACTTAAAGCTGTAGTTGGTAACAGTTGGAAAAAACAGCTGTCAGACTAGGCAGTGCCAATGAATTATAATTTTGAGGTTCTGTTACTGCTTTGCCTATTTCTAATGTCAAATGTGTTCAGAAACACGGATGTGGAACAAACTTTTTCATTAAAGTTTGAGTTGTCCCAGTTTTTTTTGTTTTTGTTTTTGTTTTTAACAAATTCTGGTTTATTTCCCTCCTCTAAAGTTTTAATTTCCCCAACCAAAATTGCCAGGTTACTAAAGAAATAAAATCAGATTTAAGAATTCAATCACATTCAAAACTGTTAAAGTTCATGTCATAGGAAACTTCTAGTTTCTCTTCAGAAACAAAATTACACAGCATCAAGAGGGTAAAGCCAGTCTCATTCGTGATTGTGGCTACTTTTCTATTGTATGCTCTTAGTGATTTTTGCACTGCTGTGGAGATGTGTCCATCCATCGGTATACTTTGTGTTCCCTGTGAACAGCATATGCCTCAGCCCTCTTTGCCTCCCATTGCTTCTTGTAGTCTGTCTCCTCCAGTGTCGACAGAGCTGTTTGTTTAACTATCTCTGCTTTCACCCTGCATTCCTCTCTCTTCTCTTCCTCAATCTCTTTCTTTCCTCCTTTAATACTGCTTCTGGACTAACCCCTGCTCTCACCGCTTACCCTGTAACTCCCTACTCTGCCACTCAATTTACATCCTCCGCCTCCCAACTCCCATTATCCCTAACGTAGCTGTTGCCAGCGGCACGGAGGCCCGCCGCGACTCTCTCTTCTGTCCTGATGAGCTTGACTCGCTCTTCTCCTACTTTGACAACTCAGCCAAGCTCAGGAGCAGTAAGTACTAAATGCTTAGTGTTTCACTTGCTTCTCCATCCCCTCTCTCCGGTTATATTCACTGCTTTGGGGCTGTGGACCAACAACCCTTCATCCATTCCTCTGTTCCTCCGTCATCCAGACCTTCTATATGGACCATCCCGTCATGTTAAGAGCACTGCAGAGCATACCATGTTTTGTTTTACCCAGGGATGGGGGGTATTTCTCACACATGGTTTGTCTGGTTTTTGCATTCGTATCTATCTCATCATATTTTGGTATTTAGGGTGATGGTGGGATCTGTCCTCCCGTACACTCTCTGTTGATCTCAGCTGGGGGCTTTTGTGTGTGCACTTACTGTACAAAATATTAGGACCACCTGCTGTTTCTTGTAACATATTGGGGAAAATTTAGCAGCTGTCAAAAGTATAAAAATGTTATATTGCAACAAATCAAACAAAATGTTTTGCAGGAGCTACCTTAGGAGGATATGTGATGCTTTGAAAACTCAACAATCAGCAGAGAGGTGTTCCTTGTATTTTATACACTAAGTGAGTAAATAACATCTGTGTGTTGTTCCCCAAGTCAAAATTCCGACTCTTTGTTTTACAGTAAAAAGTGCAGACAGCGGCATCCAGAACAGCGCTGATGGGAGCAGGGAGATGCTGGCCACCACCCCCTCCAATAACAGCCTGACAGATGCAGGTAAGACACAAACAGATACGCTCACACACCTATGTCATGTAATTACACAGACATCACTGCCTCTTTAAATCTAACGCTGGATTAGCGTGGAACGTGTAACAGCTTCGAAGCACACCAGTTTTCCATGAAGCGCTTCCCACTTCCTTTCGACACCTGTGTTGAGCAGTAATATTGTTCACACGGGACGTGCCACAGCCCTGAGCTCTGCAGCATACTCCCAGTCTGCAGCAACAGATTCAGCATCCAGCACTTCAGGTGTAAACAGCCAGGCGACTGCTGACGGGGTGCTTTCACATAAAGTTTGAACCCAGCGTAAAGAAGGCGGCATATTAGCCAAGTAAAAAAAACAACATCTTGCACAAGTATCAAAAGGGACAAGGCGATGCTGCACTACAGGTGTAGAGCCACATGTGCTTATTGCAGTTTAATTTGGCATCATCTGAATAAGTTATGCTTTTGTCTGTGCCATTGCTAAGATTAAAGTAGAAGCATGCATCAGTTTCATCATACGTCATAGTCAAAAATGTTGGAGACAAGAAGGGAAATTATTAGTTAAAGAACTATTAAGGAACTTTTTTGAAAAAGGAATATTTTTTTTACAAGTCTTGGAAATGTTTTCAATTTTTAAAATCACATTACAATGCAAATATTGAATTAGCGTCTGTCTTTCAGATAACGCATAAAATAAGTTGAAAATGTAAAGAATATGGCTAATTTCAAATTAACAACAAAACTGCATGTTGACTAGCAAAACTATTTTTAAATACAGTGATTTCTCCCACTCATCGCTGTTAAAATGACACGTCAATAAAACCACAAAGCCAAAAGAAATCCTGTACAGACACAATAAAACACTAAATTAGAAGCCACAAGGATACTATCATCACAATATTTAAAAAAACACAACTTACCAAGCTGATAAATTTAAATACAGTAGCCTGTGTCTCTTTTTTAAGATATAACACAATGTGGCTCATCCACCACTCTGTACTAACATCACATTAAAAGCTAGCTGAACTTGTAGAGGAACAACGTGAAGAGACTGTCTTATTTCAAAAAGACAATGTAGTTTCGGCAAATCAACATTGCATCAGTTTACTGCAACACACGTTTCTATGTAGTGTAGGCTCCGTTCATGTCTGCATATTTTTACTGACTTATCGTTTATTGTATTTTCAGTACCTTTACTTTTAATTTTTGTTCTTTAAACTGTTGCCTGATTGGGGACTGCAGATGAATATTAGCCTTTCCGGTTGACTCTGGCATGTTTTCAGAACTGTTATTAATATGTACTGTCCTTGTTGAATAAATAAAGTGTCTCTCTCCTCCCGTGTTTCAGATGCTGCTGAGTCTCCGCCGTTGCCCATGCCTGCCACACTGCCCCCTCCTTCACCCTGTAAGGAGATGGTTTTCTACGAGCCTAAGGAGTACAGCTCGGGTCTGCAGCTCTACTGGGCTGCGTGTGCCCGCAGCCTGCCAGACATGGCGGAGGCACTGGCCCATGGAGCCGAAGTCAATTGGGTCAACACAGAGGACGACAAGAGAACACCGCTCATCATGGCGGTGCAGGGGGTGAGCATCACTACAGATGATCCAATCAGCACAGTACCATTAGTACCAGTCAGTGATGGTATATATGTTTTGTATATACAAGGTACTAAAGGTAAAGTGAAACATCACTCGTTGTCACTGAAAAGTCATATAATGTGTTACATTAATGGTTCATTTCAGGGTTCGCTGGTCACCTGTGAGTTTCTGCTCCAAAATGCAGCTAATGTGAATCAGCAGGACGCTCAGGGCCGAGGACCCCTCCACCATGCCACCATGCTGGGACACACAGGGTTTGTTTTACGCATCATCATTACATCCCCAAACATATATGATGCAATTCAGAATATTTGTGACTTTTAAAAAAGTGACAAACCTCTCTCTCTTGTTCAGGCAAGTGTGTTTATTCTTAAAAAGAGGAGCAAACCAAAATGCTGCAGACATAGATGAGAAAACACCCCTGACAATAGCGGTGGAAGCGGCCAATGCAGACATCGTCACGCTGTGAGTGTTGTCGTAGTTACTATTCGTATGAATATAAATTTTCTGTTTTTGTCAGCATTTTTTTTCTGTCTGAGTTTCCGCCTCCTTTTTTTGTGGATATCAAATCAGTGGAGGAGAATATGACAGGTTGCAATTTTGGCTTTATCTGTCTGCATTTACGTGGAGTAACAGCTTTCTCCACAAGGTGTCACTATTTGATAATTTTACAGATCAATATAATGCTGGCGCTGTCTTCTACCAAGGAGCTGAGTATTTCTTTGAGAAAAGTTCTTAAAAACAAATCACAAAGGATAAAACAAGGGGTAGAACTATGAAATAGCAGAAAATGCTTAACAAGATTAATATACTCCAAAAGAGGTTATTGCTAGCTACTCACAACCAACATACATACTAAGAGGCAAATACTCAGTACTTCAAAACTAATTTTTCATACCACGGTGATAACATAGGGGCATGTTTATCAAGCCAAGAATGCAGAATTGAAAAATGTGCAGCATACAAAATGGTGCTTAGCACTTTTGCCTTTTGAGCAGGCATTGAGCTATCACCAAGAATGTGTAGTTTTGGATCCTTTACCATTTTGAATGCAAAGAAATTTATCGATTCCTGTTTGAACAGTGGACTAGTATGTCATGATCAATGGACATGACCACATTAGATGAAAATAAGTGCAACGTTGTTTTTGGTGTTTCCATCACGCTGCAGAAAATTAATCATACTTACTAGGTATTTCAGGATTCGCATGCAGTGAAATTTTAAAAGTTTGATCATTGTTAACATCTTTTAACTGTGGCTAATCTGTCACTTCCTGTTTCTTGACATAGGTTGCGACTGGCCAAGATGAATGAGGAGATGCGAGAGGCGGAAGGTCCGTACAGCCAGTCAGGTCAATATAACACCAACAGCCCCACCGAGATGCAGTACAGAAAGTGCATGCAGGAGTTTATTAGCCTGCAGCTGGATGAAACTTAATAACTGTCTGCTCTTGCCTAAACACAGGGGCCACGCACTGTTAAACCAGGCTTATCAGAGGAAATGTAAAGCCCAGGTTTCAGAGTTGGGGTCAGTTGACTGAAAAAATGCAAATTAACACTCAGATAACACAAAGTTCATTCTCAGTGGTTTGATAACAAATATTTGAGGCAACTTTTTTATTAAGGGACCTCCAGGTGAGGGGAAATTTGCTCTGATTAGGGTGATCTGAGCCCGACTCTGTCAGATGTGCTCCTGTGTCCTGCCCCACTGTGAGTGCAACTATCATCTTAACTGCTCCTGCCAGGTGCTGGGCCAGCTGCACCGTGGGGTGGTTTATTGTCAGGTGCTATACTGTGTCAATGTGACAGGGTTAAAGTCATCAACTCTGGACATTTCTGAAGGGTTTTGTTCCAAAGTGGAACATCTACGTTTTTGATTAAGTGACTGTTATAATATAAAATTATCGATAGCACAAAATTAAAAGAAACTAGATAGTCTGTACTTCCTCCCTTTAAGTTTAAATTGTATAACTTGTGCTGATTCCCTCTTTTTTAGAGGTGTTTACGTATTTATAGTAGCTAATTAGACATTTGTATTGGGGGGCTAAATGTTTTTCATTTTTAAATTAGTGTTGTGCTATCAGTTACAGAATCTTTGCAAAAAAACGATCTACCCAGTAACTGCCACCACCAGTATTAAGTAACCTCAAAGTGACGGCAGTTTTCACTATCTGGCAATAATCATGACTTTTGAATGACATTTTTTTATCATCTGACCAGTCTGAACAGGAATAGTGTGTGTATAAATCATTTAATTTTAAATTGACCTGTCAGAAGTAATTTATGCACATTCCTAATAATGGTTATGCAACGTCTGCACCTTGTCCTGCGACTGTATGGTTCCTATGTGAAGTCTTAACCATTTTTATGGCCTGTTAACTTATTTGAACTGTTTGTTGTCCAAACGTACTGCATCTTGCTGTTGTGACATGCCTGGTCAGAAAATAAGTCTATTTTAGAGCAGTTTTCTTTTATAAAGATCATTCTAGGAGCAGTATAATAAGTATGCTTACTGTACATGTTGTAAATGATGTGCATATGTACATTTCTTCATGGTCGAACAGAATAAGCAGAGTGAGATTGACTCTGGTTGCACAGCGCTGAGAGCCACGAGGGGCTCTGTGTTCACATACTTTTCTTTTCTGATTGTACGTATTTGCTTCAATATTGTGTCTTGGTTATTAGTCGGCTAGTGTGCTTGCTTGTTGCCCGTAATCACGGGAAATCCAGAATTGTAAGTTGATGAATTGGCCTTTAGTGCCATCACATTGATTGTATTGAATGTCAGTGGGTTTTTACGCAAATATAGACAAAACCATCTTAGGACGGTACATTATCAAGCAACAAGTGCAATAGTCTAGAAAAAAAATCACATGTAACCATGTATATAATGTTATCACCTGCTGGTCCTAGCTTATATTTATCTCAATCATATGGGAGCTTTATAAAAAAAAAGAGTGTGAATACACTTGAGTGCGAAGATCACTTGAGATTTACTGATAGTGAATGAATGAGGGAAACGTACCCCAGTTTTATCCCACGTCTCCGATCCATGCAGCCCCAAATCCTCTGTGAGGGCACCAAAGCACTTTGATTAAATGGTCATTTCTGCTTATTCACATTGATTGATAGAGCAACTCCTGCCGCTGACTGAACAGCATGTGATGTTTTGAATGGCTGACAAGTGTGGGGAAGCGTTCGGTAGTTAGAATAGAGATTGTGTTGTGATTGTGTTCACAGTTAGATGAAGTTTCTGTGTCCTTTAGAGTCGATGGTGAGGGACTTTTGAGCGCTCTAAGATTTTATGGTCAAAGGGACTTGTGCAGTTATTGTGTTGACCACAGGAGAGAGGACTTCACTCAGAAACGCCGTCCATTTGTCCTAGAAGAGTAGAACATCTTATATTGAGGGCTAGATGAGCCAGACTGTTACAAGCCTGAACGCTGCTTTTATATCCTCCATGGTAATTACTCGCTTTTTAGAAATAAGTTAGAAATGTTTTGGACCTGAATGACAAAGAATGAATTCTTCTTTTATTTCTTAATTGTTTTCTTTAGTTTGTGCAATGTAGAGAATGTTACAAAAACTATTGCTAGCTGTTGTTGTTTTCTCCGATGGTGGAAGAAGTATTTAGATTCTGAATTACTAATACCACAAAAACACTCCACTACAAGTTAAAAGACGTTTTTCTAAACCACACTTAATTAAAAGTTTGTAAGTACTTTCAGTAAAATGTACTTTAAGTATGGAAAAAAAGTCATTGTGCATTAAAATGTTACCTGTCAGTTGAAGGTGTAGGTTTCCTGTCAACATTGAGGAGGACACATGAAATCGGGGAGTAGGGTCCTCCCCCAGGAAATTTTGAGCAATGAAGCAACACTATGCAACTTTTAGATGATTGTCAAGTCTCATTTCCAAGTTGTCAAATATAGATGTTTCGGGTTGGTGCTTCGGCCCTACCATCTGCCAAACGCATTGGTATTTGACAACCTTGGAATAAGACTCACCAATCAACTAAAACTTGCTTATAATGCTTAATTTCCTGCATTCTGCCTCAATTTTTGCATACATTTCTGCCATTTTTACACCAATTTATGGCAGCAATGTCTTTAAATTCTTCAAAATAAAAGTCCACTTCTCCTTCTTAATATTTAGGGGAACATGTCTTCTACATCCCTTGTGTTGTCCCTTTGCATTGTAATCTTAAAAAGTAATTAAGGATGTCAAATGTAGTGGAACCTCTGCGATGTAGTGGAGTGTTAGTGTCAGGATGAATAAAATAGGCACACTCAAGTAAAGTACAAGTCGCCAAAAGTTTCAGTACTTCGTCACATCCACCACTGCTTAAAGGTTAACAGCAGCAGAGAGCATGAGAGGAACAGAAGGAGGTTTGTCTTTACTAGAAGGAGCAGAGAAGAGTCTGAAGTACGTGCTTCCAGTCACTGAATGATCCTCACGTTGTTTTGCTTTGCGAGAGGATTTGCCTTGTTGTCTGCATCTGCTCGCCATCCTCTTTAATACCCAACAGCCTCTTCATCAGCACCTCCAATCAGTTGATAGTGATGATTAGGGACATTCAGGGGTAGAGAGTGTGAGGGAGAAGTAACTTCAGCAATCCAACCTTCACCCCTTTTTAAGAAAATGAAAGCCTCCTCGAGTCAAGTGTTTCTACCTGACTGTGTGTAGAAGAAGCAGCAGTCCTCAGCCTGTGGGCTGTTCTCTGATGTTCTGTGGGCATTTTAACATTGATTTATGAAATTTGCAGTAAAGTATTTATATTTTTTTAAAACGTAATGATTATTTTAATATTTTTCACATTTTGTTTCCTGTAGTCTTCTAGAAATTGCATTAAAAACCTGAAAAATGACACTTAAAACTTTGAGAACAGATTGAGAACTGCTGCTCTGGTGTAAGAGGAGGCTCTCTGTCTTCTTCAACACACTCTTCTGTCTTTCACTGTAAATTCACTCTATCAGTTCTGTATTTTGCTTTTCTCTCTCCTCCCTAGAGTTTTGTGCCTTTTTTCTTTTTTTCTTTGGGGGTGCTGAGGCCAACACAACTGTATTTTTGTACATAAACTCCTGCACTTTAAACACAATACAGTTGTTAATGAAAATGAATCTCTGTGGGCTCGTCTTTTCTTCCTGAGTCGATCTCCAAGCTCTCTGGCTGTTTCTCCTCAAACATTTGCCTTTTGCTTCTTCTGTTCTTTCTCATCTTTTTCGCCCCCGCCTTGTTCTTTTTCATATTCGAGCCACGCTGACACTCTGACAGGTATGGCTGACTTTTTCTTTTTCATTCTTGTTCTGATGTTACTGTCACTGTGCATGAGCCCTCCACTCTGCAAAATGCTGTTGATATTTAATCCTGCTGTAAACCTTCCTGATGAGGCATTAATGGGGTTCTGCTTTATTTTGTTTGCATCACAGTTGCACCACTTTTTTTTCTCTGATGACACAAGTAATATTTATCTTGTAATATTACTTTATATTATTTATTTGTGGCAGGTTGATGTGTTGAGGAGGGAGACAAGCTCAGACTTTGATGTGGTGCTGACGTAGTGTGGTAAAAACCATCATGATCACGTGTGCTCAACATGTTTCTCTGTAATAGTCTGGACTTTCTGCCACCCCAAACGATTTCATTGGGCCGGAGTTACTTGCTTTGACAGACTCCTTCAGCCAGTCCTGGTGATAGCATTAACATCTGCTCCTTTACTATGCAAATACATGCTCAGTTAGACAGTAACAGTCTAAAAAATATTTATCTTTACCCTTTCTATGTGACCTGTGCCTCGTCAACAACAATCCCTGTGAGGTTTTTGCGATGTACTGGAGTTACCAGTATATTTCAACATCTCTCATTCAGCAACCAGCTCCGTCTGAACAGCTGAATACCAGCTGGCCTTGTTGTATGTCCAAAGCATTGTGAACACCGGTCTGCATGGCCACGATTCTCAGCTTTGCAGCCTCTCGTATCTGCTCCTTCATTTACGCAATCAATGGAAAAACCACAGTAAACATTGTATTTATACCTGAGAACATCTTCTTCAAAACCAACAGAGCCAGTAACACTTGTTGCCGCGGGAGCCGACGTTACCGTTTTCAAAGCAGCGGCCTGCATGCTACGTCATGAACTATAACACAGTCCCTGACTGGCTGCTGATGTTTTCAGCAGCTGCAGAGCGGATCCCTGATCAGCCCAACTAGGCTTTGATCGCTTGAAAACGTTTGGGATGGCAGAAAGTCCAGACTGACACAGGGAGAGAAACAGAATGATGAGCTCATGTGATCAGGATGGTCTTACTAACCTGGTGCTGAAGGGATTGCTATTATATAAGCATCTTACCTTTTCTTAGCCACAGTGCAGCAAAGTGCAGTTCTGCCAAACAAATGCAAAAGCACTATTTTCTTGTTTGCAAGTTCAGACTTTTCTGACAAAACGTACAACTTTTAGATCAAAAGTCATACTTGTATGACTTTTTATTATAGCGCATTTGTGCAGAAAACAGTGTGTAATTCTCATGTGCCATGGCAGGAGATATACGTACTTTGAAGTGTTTATTCAGGATATTCTTAGTAACTGATTTCCTTTAGGGATGTTCCTAACGACTGATTTGCCAGTGATTCAAGCAGAAGTTTAAACTTAGTCTAGTCAACTTGTGTTGAAGTAATAAAAAAAAAAAAAAACTGTCCAAATTTAGCACAATTTAATCGATTTGTCTGAAAAAAATATTCTGTACATCATAAGTGCCATATGAAATTGTTGATCACATTTTTCAATAGCCAAGTGTTTTACATAACAAGTCACAAAATAAAAGTTAACAAATAACATTTATTGGAAACAATGTTGTTTAGGAAATGTACCTACACGCATGAGATGAAGCTGCTAGTCTAGTGTTTAGATTCTCTTTTTACGTCTCTTGCAGACTCTTGTCTAGCACCTCGTATTTATCATCTGGATGTGGGTACTTTTGCAAACTTTTTGAATGCAATCACCTAAAATCATTAAAGTTAAGAGTTAAAGAGTTAAAAGTAAGAGTTAAACTAACCAGTATCTCTGGTACCAACTAGCGAGGGTAGCAACATTTTGTTAACTAGTCAACTATTCACAAACATCCAAAGTATTTACGTCCTCGATTATGAGACGTAGTAACTGTTGTTAGGATTATTCCCCACCATTTTGTGGCACCTTTAAAGTAAAGTAATATCTAGTTGTGACCATTCAACACAGGTTAGAAGGGACTTTGTGTGGACATAAGTTGTGACCTGTTGAACAAAAGATTTTTTTTTCCTGTCAGATTGTATAATAAGAAATATTTTACAGGGATTCATTGCTCTGTTTGACATTTCTTTTATTTACCTTTGTTGTTGACATCTTGTGTCCTTGTGTCTCCTGCAGGAGATGAAACTTACCAGGACATTTTCCAGGATTTCACCCACATGGCCTCCAATGACCCGGACAAGTTGAACCGCTACCAGCAGTACGATTCGCAGCGACCCTGACACAACAGAAATGCCGTCCACTAGCTCTCAGAGACACTGTCTGCTCATCCCAGGAGAGGCAAAAAGATGCCTGGAAAGATGTTTTCCACTTTCCCTTTAACATTGTTCAGCGTTAAAGCCAGTTAGTGCTGCCACAGCTGGACTCGTGTCACCATATCTAACGTTGTCGAAGCTCCCTTTTAAATAATAGTTATCTTGCAGCTGTGTTTACAGCTCTGAAAACTACAGGCGCTTCACTCATGTGAAGGGGAACTTCTGTGAACAGTAAACCTCTTTTTTTTCCTTTTTTTTTAACTGTGCTTCCCAGAAGGATCTATAAGTAGAATAAGCGAATGGTACAGTGTGAAATCCTTTGAAAGGATTTGCAAAATCATGAAAAAAAATCAGATTTTTAAAGAAAAATTATTTTGTTGAACTCAGCCTGAATGTAGAGCTGCCATCAAGGCCGTAGGTTATTTTAGTCTTTTATGTCACACAGAACAAATTCAGAGGCAATTTCTTTTTTTTTTATACATCAAGAAAGGGGTGTGCTGAGTTGTAAAGAGGTAAGTGTATGACAGATTGTTAAATACTCCATTTCCATTTTAAAGTGCTTCCTCTTTTTAGTAGGATTCTCTTTATGATCACAAGTGTCTTTTTATATCAAAGTTTTGCTTCAGTGAACTCTCCGCAGTGTATACGCGACAATATGCTTTTACTTATTTGCACAAATCCTTTTGTCTTAAATCACCACCGATGTTTACCAGTTTTGATGGTAAGGCTTTGACATGTTAAACAATGTACAGTGATCATTTTATTGATGCTAAATAGATTTTTCTGATTTTTAAATTGTAGTCGTTGTTAAAAGACTTTCGTCTGAATGATTTAAAGTTTCTGTGTCGTCACCATGTCAGTACCTGCAGTACTTGCAGTACCTTTCAGTGAGGCAATCAGCCCTTCAGCATTATGATCTTTGTGGAAGTAAAACCGCTTCAGTTTAGATGATTTGTTTTTTTCAGTTTGTAGATTCAGTCTCGTGCTGATATTTAAAAAAAAATTAAACACCAAGACAATAACATGATCTATAAAATATATACCACTATTTCATTCATGTTGATTATAGAAATACCAGTCACACTGCATTTTACAGGTTTGCAGTTTCCTAACAATTTGGCAGGACGTTTTCCAGAAAAAAAGCTCAATGAAACCCAAGCAAACATTTGTTTAATTTTGGAGACTAAGTTAAACTCCTCAAGGTTTTAGTCTTGGTTCATCTGATGAAACCCATGTTTACTGTGATAAGTGTGGCTTTATACTACAGAACTCAAATGTGAATCTGTTCAAAAAACAGCTGAACAAAGTCTTGTTGATTTAATGAAGGAGTTCGTCATTGATCATGCTATGAACAACAAGCCTAGACAAATTCTTGAAATTTTGAACAGCATTTCCTGAAATGCATTGATAGCAGTCGTGGATTCTCATAATTTTAGGAGCAAAGCCACTTGGCCAGGGTGATATTTTTAAGGGCTTTAAGGCCATGAGTAAAAAAAGGCAATTTCTGATTTCACTTAATCAAAAGCATAATGCTTTATATTAATTTATTTTAATATAATAGCGCCCCCCCCCCCCCCCCCCCACACACACACACACACACACACACACACACACACACACACACACACACACACACAATTTTTATCAAAAGAATAATTCATTAATAATTCATGTTATCAGAAAATATTTAGGATCACATATCGTCAGTACAATCCTTGAAGCCTCAGGGCAATGAAGAAAATGAAGTGAAAAACAAAACGGAATCCATAAATCTGAGTACTGTGTATATATGGTGACTTAAGTTTACGTCACATTTATAAACATGTATGTGTGAGACAGACATATACCCTGTATGTAGTATACATAGTCTGTCATACCAGATTTATGTAAGGTGCTGTTCCCCATGGTGAAATAGTCAATAACATTAATAACAAGTAACTGCTAACGAAGGAATCATCTCTCTCCCTTCTCGTTGTCAAGAGACTTTATCAATTCTGTTGCCGGCGGACTTGACAGGAGAGGCCAGATAGGTTTAAAAAAAAAAAAAAAAAGTAAAAAGAAAAGAATGGCGGACCCTGACGCTAACAATGAAAACTTCTTTATAGAGGGATAATTACTGAATGTAGATATATTAAATGGCTATTACTGAAAAAAATGCAGACTATAAATAAAATCAAACATTTTCTTTGATTGCATGAAAATGTATCCATATCTCGTGTGTTGTATGTTCAGCTGACCTGCTGTGCACTCAAATAAATACTATGCTGGCAGATCATTACATTTTCTTAATTGGAATTATAACAGTTAAACATCCTCTGTTTCCCCATAATAGCAGAAACATATCTGGATCTTTCAGTAAATCTTCCTGGAAATGATTTTATAAATTACAAACCTGTAAAGTTAAACGTTACAAAGTACCTTACGTACATTCTGCTAAATGTCTAGATATGTTTTGAAAATCTTAGTGGAAATTCTGTAAAAATGTGTCTTTAGCTGTAGAGCAGCTGTCATTTCATGTGATGAGCTGTTAAACATTTTTACCTAAAGAGTGTTTGATTTAGTTCAGACATCAGAGGACTGCACTGAAATGTTCAAGTCCACAAATTAATTCTGCAATTTTTTTTGATAGACTTTATGTCTACTGTGATGTAGGATCTGCAAATGTTGTCTTTAAATAAAACAAAAAAAAAAACAAACTGTAAACTTCTCTTAGACAATAACAGTAAAATATGATAGGAAACATTTGGCCAACATGGGATACAATTCTTGTGCACTTTGTACAGATGCTTTTGAATTCTCCTGCGAACTGAAGTATAAAGTTAGTGGTACTTGAATCATTAAATAAGCTTTTGTATATGCTGTTCTTTGTATCTTTCCCTAATTCTAGCCCATTTTACATTGCCTGTCTGTATACCAATATACATGTACTGTATATTCTTCCTGTGATATGTAAGAACTTCATATGAACTGAGGAGTCGTCCCTGAATGTTGATTTAAATTTTTGTTGCTGGTTTTACTTTGCCTCAGATTTTAATTTTAACCACTCTGCCTCATTTAGCTTCAGTAAAGTGGTTACAGGAATGTGTTTTTCAGCATGGAGCTAATGTTCACTGCTAACAGAGAGTGACAGTGACATGTGACATAATGGTACCCCAAACAAACAGTTATTTGACAACATTTAAAAAGTTTCTTTCAAGTTGCTCATGTCAAGAAAAAGTTACAGTGCACTCCTGGACCGATTTCTTTCTTTTTTGAATACTTTGGCATTAATTTATTTTCAACTATTCATGAAAATCTGGTGCTTCTACAAGTTTCTCCCTCTTTCAAAGGCTCATGAAAGCGTCCCACGTCCTGTAAAAGGCAGAACATTTCCTCTCAATCACAAAAGAGAAAAAGGCAAAGCAGTAATTCATCAACTAGCTATTGTACACTTGGTCTATTAACAGTATTGCAAAATTGGACCTATTATGTTTGCTTTTTATTAACAAGATAATTATCCAATTTAAGGTAATACATTACCACAAAATCTAAAAATACATGTTTTCAGCTGAGGCTCTGTCACTTCCACTTCTTTTTATTTGTTGCTGATAATGTGTCATTTCAACTAATTTTGCATTTGCCTTTGTACATCGTGCTGAATAAGGGTGTCAGTCAAAGACTAAACTTTAATGGGAGACAAAAAACTAAATTCAGGATCTTGTTTTTCAAAGATGTTCAGATGCTATTTTTTGTCAAAAAAAAAACAAAAAACCTCTCAACAAGAGTGGCATTTTCAGAGGAACAATTTATAATTGTACAAATGTCTTTCACTGCAGGTTTCCCTGGGTAGATAATGAGTAAGTGATTTTTTTTAATCTTAAATACACACACGCTTGAATGTGGTGTAGAATTTAAATACACACTGGTGAGGGTCACTTAATATTTGGGGAATATTTACAGCTGCCACATGGAAAATAAATCACATTTTTGTTGTTAACGTTTTTATTTTGTTTGTCACTTTTAGATTTGTTTGCAACTACACATTGTTTTTTTTCCCTCCTTAATTACTACTTTTAAAATATATTTGGGAATAAATAAAAATATGTACAAAGAAATCTAAAAATGGGGTGCAAGCATACAGATAAAATTCTTTAAAAAGATGTTATCAGTCAGAGGATTCGGGGAATAATGTTGCATAGTTTTCCAAAGGCTTGGAATACTTTATTTTTTGTAATAAACCGAGTGATTTGAGAAAGATTTTAATTCTAGGAGGAAATAAACATATCAATAGAGGAAGTGAGAGAGCTTCTGATTGTGAATAAAAAATTAAAAAATTGAACAGTAAAAATTCTAAGTGGAGGTTCCAGATCTGTCCATAATCTTTTAGATATTTCCTTGAAGGTGTTAAGTTTTGCAGAAGGCAGCAGTGTAATCTGTCCAGCAGGGGGAGGGCCTTTCACTCTTTCATATTTGTAGGGAAAAAATCATGACCTGTACTGCCTAAAAATGCAGCTGAGGAACTTTAAATGCAACTTAATGTGAGTCTGAATTTGCTCAGGTTTTTTTCGATTTACCCACTCAATTTGTTGTTACCTGAGAAGTTGTTTTTAAACTCCATGTAAACACTTTTGATTTGATTTTTGTCTTCAAAGATTAGTGTTTCTGCTCTGTGTATTTTGAACAGTTTATTATTTTTAATCTCTCAGCCTGTAAAGTCACTACAAATAAACTAAGCCTAAAAAGCTCTAATGTTAAACTCAGCTGAGACTTGGATGAAAATTAATATTTATTTCTTTTTAATACAAAGAGGCTTCATTCATGAATGTACACTGGTGAGGTCATGAATTTCTCCCCATGCCAATCTTGATACATGTTACTCCGTCCCATTCCACCTTTAATAATTACAGCTTGTTTATTTCTGCTGCAGCTTAAATGAGAGGCATGCGGGCCAGTAGTGCCCACCACTTCAGATGACTTATAGTCATTTGTGTGTGTATACAGCAAGCCGGTGTGTGTGTTTAGTCTGCTCTAAACTAATGTTCCTGAAAACACATCACTTTTTTCAACAATGATAGCGCAGTCATAACTCATCTAAATACTACTGGACAAACTCATGTCAAACATAGAGAACAACCTTCTGAAACGGGGAGGGGAACGTCACTGTGTTTTTTTTTGTTTTTGTTTGTTTTTTTCAAATGTGTGTTTGCATCGTGTTGTGACAAAGAAGAATGAAAATAAATACAGTCATGTGAAATAAAAACAGGAGCATTTGGAAATATGTAGTAAAGCTGAGGGTTTACTGTCAATGACAGCAGGGTGGAAGGCATCAGATTTTTACTTTATTCTTACAGTGGCCATTTTGAAACCTAAAATTAACAGTCAGAGAAAAGAAGAAAGAGGTTTCAGTAGTTGTGATACACAAAAGCTGCAATTTTCATACATTTCTTTCCTAAGTTAGATCAGAAAATACTGGACTTTTGGCTAGTACTGAATCTGATTTTGATCTTTGTAGTCTTGTTCAAACCCTGTGCAAATAGTGAGAAAACAGATACACACATGAAGTCATGAAGGCTCTTCTTAATGCTCCTAATAGCACTTGCAAGAATACACTGCACCTGAATGAAAACAGCCAATCAAAGCCAAAAGGAGTCTCTAACGCAGTGTCAATCACTGCTCCTGCACACTGCGCTGCCAACAACAGCGTACACAGAAAAGATAAGTAAACCAAAGAGGACCAACAACAAAAGGAAGGTTAAAAAGAAAGAGTTAAACTGAGCTAGAGTTAAAAGAGTAAACATCTGAGTTCCTTCTCCGAGCAGAGAGAGCTCCGCATCCTCAAAGAATTTAAAACAAAAGCTGAAGTTTTGCACTGAAGATATTGATTTTGATTGAGTGAGGGCATGCGTGCGGTAGAGTGGCTGCTGTGCATGAGCAGGGAGAGACTCCTCCTGACTGTGACTGGTCGTTTTCATTCAGGCGCAGCGGGGTCTTGTAATTGTCATAAGGAGCACTAGGAGGACAGGGAGGAATATGAGTTTTTCACAGATTATCTGTCTCATATACCACTGTCAGGAGATTTTCAGCAAATATGACAAAAATGTATTATTTATAAAAGTTACCCACTGAACATTTAAAACCTTCCAGTTGTCCATGAAATAAATACAGAAACATAAAAGCTAAATCCCTTTCAATATGTTAGAAAATAATAATTAAATAAAAAGTACACTTCTAGAATTCAAAGCATCATGCATTTTTGCTACAGAGCTGTAACCATCTATAAATAGTTTATATGATCTTAGTTTAAAAGTCATCTGATGCCCGTCTTGTCTGGCCACTGTGCCCGGCTCAGGGGCCTTGCTTTGCTAATCGGCCTTTTCCAGGAAGTCTGCGGTCTGCTTGCCTGCTGAGAAATGAAGGGCCGCCGCTGGAGACGTTTCCCTCCATAAAAACACCATGTGAACAAACGCTGAGAGGGCCAAGCCCCATTAATGCCGCTCAGACTGCCAGGGACCAAACTGCAGAACATATTCGTGTTAACAAGTCACCGAGTCCACTGGTGACTGAAGTCTCATTTTGTTCAAACAAATTCAGAAATGCCAGTTGAATGAGATCATTCACTTATGTCCAATACAAAAAAACTAAAAGATTCTATTAGACTTTTGATTTTCTTTACTTCAGCATACTGACACTGTAGTTTAAGGAAAATGTTAATAGTTATTGCAAGTTAAGTCACTGGGCCTGATGCAGGAAACTGCCCGTATCCAGGATTTGTTCTTATCTTGTTAGTTCCCACTGATTTTCAGTATTCACCAATGTTTTCTTATTTTGGCTTTTCTCTTAGGTAAGAGAACATTTTACGAGTGGTTGGGAGCACTTGTACTAAGATTAAAGAGGAAGAAACATTTTTTACTCACGTAAGGAACAGCAATCTTGATGAATTACTGCTAATTTCTATTGATGTGAAATTTTGATAAGAGACTGATAAGTAAAATGATTTCTGTTGATGTTCAGCTAAAGCAGGACCATCACTTTCTCAGCAGGTGCAGACAAAACCAGGTCAAAGGTCATAATCGGAGGGGTGTGTGTACTGCTAACAGACCACATGAACAGGAGACAAGTGATACTCCTTCTGGACTCCACAGGTCAGTCTTGATTTTTTTGAAGTATAGATTTGTAACACTGCAGCTGATAAACTGTAGTATGGATTCCAAAAAAAAAAAAAAAAATACATCAGTGACTCGTGACTTCACATTTTTCCAGTATGAGATGAGTTAAATACAAACAAGACAGGACAGAAACAGACAAAATTAATGCTGTTGTATTTCTGCTTAATGGTGCTATTATGCTTTGCAAAGACAATGTCAGCACTGTCAGCATTTCTTTCTAATCAACTTCAGACACACTTGTATTAATTTGTTAAAACAAGTGTAAATACAAAATTTAAAAAATATTCCTAATCTTTATAAATGTTGTTGTTAAAATGGCATTTCAATTGGCTAAGAGACAATATGACTTGAAACTCTGGATTTAGGATTTGACTCAAACAATTTGCAATTTCTAGATTAACGATTCTAGCGATGATGTCAGTAACATAACTAGCAAAATAACACAAGTACAATTTAGAGTACAAATATGGAGAGCAAAATAGATTAATAAATAAAAAGCAAGAACAAAGTATCAAAATACTAATTTCTAATAGTTTTAATAAATTTATATTTCAAAATAAATTAGATGCTTTTGGTTCCAACCTTCTCATCCAATTAGATCATTTAAAGTTTAAAGTATCAAAAATAAATTTACTTAACGCAGAGCAATGAACCTTTTGACTGTTATACTATTATAAATTAATTTTTTTTTGTTGCTTATAGATTGATGTGTAAGTAGCATTTTACTATTGCAGTTGGTCGAGGTGGAGCTAGTTTGGAAAGTAGCTTGTTAACTCAAATAAATGCAGTGAAGTAAAAAGTACAGTACTTGTATTTAAATGCAGTGGAGTAGAAGTATAGTACATTATTTCAGTAAATGTACCCCACTGTCTGTAGTTGGGCATTTAAAAGACCTGCCAGGATGTAGTGAGTCAGAACATCAGTTCAGACTTTACTCTGCCTGGGGAAAAGTTTGTGTATCCTAAACTCCAGTCTTTAATAGACAAGCCTTCATGCTGACAGAAACACTGCTTTATTTAAGCATTTATGCTACACAGCGCGGTCTTGGCCTCCAAATCTTCGGCCGTGACCGCTAATATTCATTTCGCTCATTTTCACACTGAACTGAAAGGTTCAAGTTTCACATTTTGGAGCAGCCTTCTGCTGGGAAACAGTTCTGGTTGTTTTCTCTGAGAGCTGATGATGAATGAACAGACGGCATGAATAGACACAATGTTATAAGCACACATTCATACACCAATACCCTCCACCACACTGACACTGACAAGGAGGGGAAAAAGATGGTGGCGGCCGAGGTAACGCACTGTACCGTGCACCACCTTCACCAGCCTGCAGATCTACGCTTCCTTCTCCAGAACTAGTGCTTGTTTAGTTTGTCTCCATCCTGGCTTCCCAGAATGGGCTGTCCTGGCTGCCTTTAAATTTCTTTTCTTCCATTTTGTGGAGATTTTATTTCTGAGTGAAGCCTCCCCAGAGAGCTGTGCTCCACGGCACGGTGAGCTGTCAGCCGTCAGTCTTTCCAACAGGGCTCTCCCCAGCTGGGGAGGTCTGGTGTCCAGCTGTTTTGACACGCAGAGGATGGAAACCTCCTCTCATGCTGACGGAGCATTCAGCCAGTGCTCCTCTTATGCAAAGAGTATACAGACGGTGCAAACCTGAAGGTCCCATAAATGAACTTTGCAACCAAAAAACTACAGCGCCCAGCAGAACCAGTGGGCTTGTGTCTGAGAGAGAAAGGCAGGGTTATGAAGTTAGAAAGTATTGTGAGATGGACTAAAACACTGTTTTTGAAACCTAAGAATATTTAGATAGCAGAACCCAAAAGGTCAAATGTGCTTGTAACCAGACAGCTGCAGGTTAATATTCCCAGACCAGTTGGGAGAGAACTGTAAATTACCAACACTCTCTTTCTTAAATATTTACTGTGCACCCTGAAGCAAGACACTTAAACCCCAACAGCTCCAGTGGTTGAGAATAGGGTAGCACCTAAAAGTTAACTGCTTACTGGCCCATTGCAATTTTACAAAGCCTAAGTTGTTGTATTCAAATCATTTGTTTTATCTGATCAAGAGTCCAAAGATGTTATTGGCTATAGAAAGCTCACAGAAAGCAAATATTTACACCTGAGAAGTTCTGCTAGTGAAATTTGGCATTTTTATTTGCAAAAAATGATGAACGATTAATCAGTTAATTGACTAATTAACTATGTTGTTCAAAATTCTGTTGCAGCAATCTTCAGCCTCTTATTGTTTCATGAAACAACGTCAAAGGTTTTGCACAAGACTGTTTTTATTAGTGATGAAGTATTCGGGCTTGATAAAGCTATAAATGTTGTACGTATAAACTGGTATATGAGCTTCTCTGACATTAATCAGTGTTTTCCTCTCGACACAGTGTTTGCTGTTTCTGAGGGGGATTTCCATTTCCAACTTTGAGTCTCAGGACTGTTCCTCGAGTCCATGTCGCCAACAGAAGCTTCCCGTCCCTGCGGATCAGCAAACAACTCTCATCATCTTTGGAATTCAAGCACAGAGCTCAGAGGCTTCAAGAAGGTAATTAATCAGTGAAGTGTTGTTCAGGGACTAAAAGCAGTGCTTCGACCTGCCACTTGTTCAGCTGCTTGCTGACGGATGCCAGCGTCAACAGAGAGCATTATATAACTCATTAGACTGTTTTGACACCAGTATCTGGGTGCAGGGGGGGTGAGTGAATGTCAACACAGTAAACTTTAGTCACCTGGGCAGGGCAGGGTTCACGTAAACAGGCAGAGCGACAGCTGGTGGTGTTTCATGAACTCTTTAGTGCTACTGAAGCTACTGAGTCTACTTGTTCTAATATAATCAATGCTTCTGCAACCTTTCATTACCTGTACTACCTGTACTACACAGTATATCTTTTATACCTTGACACAATTTTTTTTTACATCTTAACTACAAATTGCATTTGGCAATAACAATTATTTTACTCATCTTTTTATCTTTCTGCTTTTTTTAAACTAAATGTTACAGCTATCACGTTAGAAAATGGTGCCCAGAGCAACTTCAGTCTGCTTGTTTGTTCAACCAAAGCTCCAAAAACCCAAAATATATTCAGTTCAAAGCTGAAGCTGAAGTCAAGCACAGTTAGTTAATTAACATATGTTTTAATTGATTGTTGAAATCAAAACATATTTTATTTTCAGCTTATTCAATGAATACATTCCGCTTTTTTTCTGTTTTGCTTCATTGTAAACATGCAAATAACATAATGATTAATCAATAATATCAATAATTATTACATATAGGATGAAACTACACAGATAAAAACAACAACCCTTCAAAACAGCCTAGATTATAAATAAGCATAGTTGGTATTAAAAGCCAATTTTAGTATTGTTATATATGAATATTTTTGAGGTAGTTAAGGAACAGAGTTGCCTTTACGTAGTTTGTCGCTTAAAAAATATGAAAAGTGAAAAATATCCTGCTCAGTTCATATCTTGGTAACAATTGTATAATATCCACGGTTATTAGATCATTTTTTCAAAAGTATGTGTTTGTGTTAAAAGATGATTATCTGTTATATTTTTATCAGTTTTAGTAATCCAGTATCAGTCAAGCTCTAATCCTCACATTTGAGAGTCTGGAAGGAGCAAATTTTTGGCATTTTTTCCTTTTGAAATACTGATAAATCATTCTTAAAGGTTGTTTGTTCAAATAATACATAACTACATAACTGTCTCAGCACTAGTTCAGTGTCCTGTGCAGGAGCAGTAACTGGGCTGCATGTAGCTTAATCTTGAAGTCCCAGTTCACAAAAGGTGAACACGTGGCAAAATAAAGTCTGGCTCAAAAGGAACAAGTGAACATAGTGTAACTTAAAACTCTGCTCCGTGCTGCTTCCCTATAGGAGGTCGCTACCTTTTCATCATCAGCGATAGACAGAAATCTACGAGCTGGAGGCTGTTGAGGCCAAAATCCACAACATCTCTGAGTTTGTTATGCGTGAACCTCCATCAGGAGGAGACGGAGCAGTCTGCTCAGTCCAGAGCTCTATCATGGACCACTGGCGCATCACTCGCTGATCCTCAAGTCCAGCCAAAAACTCTCAGAGACCTCGACCCTGTCCACAGGCTACACACTCACTGACCTGACCAATGAGCTCTCTGGTGGGTTCGCTTGTTTGCTTTGACAGCTCTTTTGAATCCTCCATGCTTTCATCGAAACAGTCACCACCGCTGCATCCACAGACGGTGACTGCGTGCTTCGTCTGCTCACACAAACCATCACCCTTCTCCTCTTCCTCTACCATGTCTTGACATTTGGTTTGCCAGTTTACTGACAGACATTTGTCGCTGCTGGTTGGCCGCCTGCCTCCATCTCCTCTCCACAGCTTGGCTTGCACGATTGGATGCAACTGAGGGATCCTTTTGCCTTCTATGGTACTTCGCAGTTGCACTCATTAGGGAATTTGGAGCTTTCACATTTCCTAAAAAGCACAACTTCAAGCTCAGAGGTAAGAGTCATGGTTTTGTAAGAAAGAGGTCACAGGTTCAATTGCTTCAAAGATCAGTAGTTGTTGAGATATTTCAGTTTGAACCACCAAAGTGTTGGACTGACTGACAGACAGGCGTTGCCATGAATAGTGCCGCCCAGCAAACTTGTCTAAAACAGGGCCAAACGCATTTGCCTATGCCACCAAAATCGCAACGGCATCTTAACTGTGCAGTTTGGATGAGACAAAGCTCCAAAACTCTGCTTTGCCATGAGAAAAGTTTGAAAACTACAAGAGCTTTGTGAGGTTCTTTGGTGAACAGGCTAACTGAATAATATGTGTTCGTTTACAAGGTAGAGAAACAGAGATATGAGGAGGAAGTTCACTCCATCACAGAAAAATGTGAGAGCTTGAATGTTTGAAAAGTCTGGTGTATGAGACATGGCTACACAGACATATCTACATCTACGTGCCACCCATGCTTCATCGCGATGTACGGGAGGTGAGGGCTGCAGCACACGGCGTCTCATCTTTGCTGGAAAAGAGCATGGAAACAAAAAGATGTGGATCGGAGAGGAGGGGGGAGGTAGTATGACTCAACATTCCCTCCCGTGGAGACTACACAGTGTTTCAGCATCTCCAGGAATGTGATCTTGTAATAGAAAGTTCATCCCTCATTTATGGACTCAACAGTCTCTATATTTAGGATGTGTTAAATCAGTCATGGAGTTGTGCATCAAACATCAGATGCTTCTTCCACGTCACAGGATCATGATGATGGATTTGGTCGTTAAGGTCAAAGTCAAGTGAAGTGTGTGCGCGCTGCATCGCAGTGCTGGACGACTGAGATGGGGAAAGATTCAGAGAGACTGTGGAGCTGATAAAGTTGTTTAACAGTCCTCTATGACCAAGTTTCTGGGAATGTGGAGGGAGGAGTTGATTAGACTAAATGTCTGGCCAAAATGTACATACTCTGGTTCACTGATGGGAGCGCACAAGCTGCAAATCATCTCTGATGACCATTTTTCCACCAGTCTTACGCTTTAAAAATCTTTTTTTATTTAAATCATTCCAGCATATTTCATGCGGAAAATAACTGCCTGTTTCATTTCCAAACCACTTTTCCACACAAAGCTTCATTTACCAAATATAATCACACTTAGTATGGGGAAACTGGCCACTTGAAGATGATAAACTTGATCTTTGGTTGAGGGACAAAAACTAAAAGAAAATGCTGCAGGATTGAGTACATTTAAATGCTGGGTAGCTGGATTGAACTTCTTAGTTACAATGGATTTTAGGATGTATGACAACAATTATATTAAAAATAAAAAAATTTCTGGCAACTGGTGACACCCCCTGATTGTCCATTAAATAATATATATAATTTATCATTATTATTATTAAAATT